>NC_045590.1:959736-1164621 GCF_009819795.1 Aythya fuligula
TTTGTTGTTTGTTTTGTTTTTTTTTTGTCAGCAGGGAAGGGCTGTGAGTGTCTAGCCAAGACGTTATAGGACTCATACCTCCATCTACAAGACATTAATACTTCCAAAATATATGAGCTATACCAAATCTTACTGTGAGTGTATTGACTTTTTTATGAATAAAATAAAACATCTTGCTGTGCTCAGTGGATGTCGTGTAAACCTAAATTATATTATAATGTCATGGGAATGTTATTCTACCCACCCACAGAGATGCCCATTTTGACCTATATGGACAGATATCACTGCAGCGATGTCCCTCGCATGTGTATGTCAATCGTTGTGTGCACTTGCAGATGTGGTTTTGCTTTAATGACAAATACACATCTATGACTTGTGTTCCTGATGTCACCTCCGTCTCATGCACCATATCAGAAATGTTGATGGAGCAGACAGACAGACACCGAGACACAAAGGGCTGGCAGTGTCGATCTGAAGGGATGTGAAGAGCCTTGAACACAGACCTTACTGAGAAGAACTACACCAGCTCCTTCCTGTTTGGGGTGGCTTTATTGAGAGCTGGCAGGTCGGCACGGCTTTCCCCAGTGCTCTCTGCCTCTCTCAGAGAACCAGCTGCATCGCCTCTCACTTGCTCAGCTTTTGGCATGCAGTGGGTGTTGAGAGCAGTTGGACTGAGAGAGCTGCAAAACCAAGGGGAGAACAAGGAGTGGCCTTGCTGTGGCGGTGCCCACCATGGGAAATGCTGGGAGCATGCAAGGAGACGGGGATTCAGCCAGAGCACAGCCACACAAGCTCACAGCCTCTGCCATTCAGATGAACTTTTGGCTTGCATTTGCTCTCCAACAGCCTGCCTCTCGCAACCATCACGTGCACACTTAGCCTGGAAGGCTGGGCTTGGGCTGAACTCACCTTCACTCTGCCCATCTCATCCACGTTGGCATCTGGAGGGAGAACCTGAGTTAGTGTCCAGCCACACACAGCAGGCAGGGCTTTCCCGCACCTCACCACAGTTTGCCCCCATGGTTACAGCTTGCCATGGCAAAGGCATCAGCACTTCACACAGTGCCTAGAGAAGGGTGAAGAAGGGACTGGCACTTACAGAAAATGGCTTGGGGTCAGCAGAAGAGTCTTGAGCACTACCAGCACCACACAGAGGCATAGAGAGAGGAGAGAAAAAATGTCCCTGAAGGTCTGCAGCACCACTGCCACGAAAGAAGCACAGGGCCATTTGGGCTACTCCCATGGATGATGCTATAATCCTTCCAGGATTCAGCTGAAGTCCACCCCACAGCAAGACACTTCTCCCACGCCTTCTGCACAGGGAATGCAGTCCACACAGAAGTACAAATCTGCCCCTGGCCATGCAGCACCCAAGGGCCTGCCATGCCCCCAACTCCCTCCAAAAAAACCCACAGTCCAGGCAGCCCTTGGTGCTCACCTTGGGCATCTCCCTCTGCAGGCCCTGCAAGAAGAACAGGGGCTGATGGTGCGCAGGCCAAGGTGCTGCCCAGCCCTGGCTTCCCATCTCGGGGCTGGGGGATGAAGGCTGAAGCTCACCAGCTCCCTCAGCAGCCCTCCCCAGCTGGGCTACCCACAGCCATTCACCCCCAGGCACCGTCTGCCCCAGCTGTGCACCCCCAGGTTCTCCCCAACCACATTTCCCACTGCACCAGCCCCATAGCAGGACCCCTACGGCCTCAGCCCTTTCCCCCCTCTTCCTCCACTCCCTCACCTTTCCTGATGGCAAACCAGCTGCCTGCAGCCAGGACGACGAGGCCGGCAGGCTGCCACTGCCAGCAGCTGTGCCTGTGGGGAGGGTGTTGCTGGGAGCCAGGCATGGGGAGCTGGGGGAGAGCAGGGTGAGAGGGCAGCGGGGGTTGATGGGGAGAAGACAGGGGAGCAAGGACGTGTCCAGTGCAGCGGCACAGCTCCTGCCTGGTAAAGCTCCTGCTTGTCCCATGCCCTGGGGATGGCAGCACAGCACGCCCACTCCCCATGACTCCTGGTTTCTGGAGGTGCAGGAGGGAATCACTCACCTGGGGGTGATGGACTTGCTGGGGAACTCACCACATTGCCTGGCAGGACAAAAGGACACGCTTAGTGTCTACAGTGCACCCAGATCCTTCCCAGAATGAGCCTCAGCCCCATGGCCACATCCCCCATCAACAGCCAGCATCCATCCCCAGGAAGGCATAAAATAGGCCGCAGTGGCTGGTTGTGCCAACATGGGCCCCATGGATCTGCTGTCTAAATTCCTTCGTGTTTGGTTAACTATAGCTTGGCCAGGTGTGCCTGTCACATTAAATATGGCATCACCACTCTCATCTGTCTGTGATTCTGGGGGGCTAGAGGATCACACAATCACAGAAATGGCCAAGGATGGAAGGGACTCTGAATGTCTTGGAGTCCAGCCTTCTGCTGAGGCAGGATCAGCTAGGGACAGCACTGCACAGGATGGCATCCAGGTGGATTTGGAATATCTGCAGAGGAGACTCCACAGTGTCTCTGGGCAGCCTGTTCCAGTGCTCTGTCACCCTCCCAGTAAAGAAATGCCCCTCATATTCAGATGGAACTTTCTGTGCTTCAGTTTGAGCCCATTGTCTCTTGCCGTTTCCCTGGGCACAACTGAAAACAGACCAGCTCCATCCTCTCAACTCCTCCCCTCAGATATTATAGACATGGATGAGGTCTCCCCTCAGTCCTCTTTTCCAGGCTAAACAGGCTCAGTTCTCTTGGCCACGGTCCTCTGATCGTCTTTGCAGCCTCCTCTGGACTCTCTCCAGTAGTTCTATGCCCCTCCTGAACAGGGAATCCCAGAACTGGGCACAAAATGCTTTGTGTTCCATGCAGGGAAGTGATTCCTTCCCAGGAGCTCACCCAGAGAAAATTCCCTCTCCCTTGCCATCACCACCCCACACACACCTCTCTTCAGTCACCCATCCCCACGCTCAACCTCAGTAGGGAACTGCAGATGTCCTGGGTGGTCACGCAGCAGCTGCACCTTGGGGCACAGAGGGTTTTGTTTAGAGGGAGTGAGAGCTGGGGCACCCACATGCTTGTGCCCATGTCCCTGCTGCTGTGTCCTTGCCATGTCCTCACTGCTGTGTCCTTGCCAGGCAGGCACCTGTCACCCCTGCACCTCAGTCCAGCACCCCTGTGGTCTTCTCCCTTGGTTCAATACCATGTCCCTTTCAGCTGGTTTGATGTTCCAGCAGAGGTCTCCAAATACCTAAGAACTCCAATATCTCCCTGTTCTCACCCTAGAGCTCCAGACCCATTTTAAGAGCCAGAAATGTAGACTTCTTCTTCACACATAGGTAAATGCCAGCTTATGACAATCTCCACTTTTCTCCTGCCATAGGCTCATCAATGCACAGGGCAGATGTTGAAGCAGGCCCAATGCTCCATATTTGAGCAGAAGTGGTGGTGCAGACATGGGGACCCATTGGGAGCTGCTCTCTCTCTAGGGGCTGCCTTGGAGGAGAGGGAACACTCCCATGAGGGAACCACCCAGAGCCTGCTGCAGCACACAGCTCCAGCCTCAGCACAGCCATGTGGTGGCAAGTGCCTCCTGTCCCTTCTCACCCCTCCAGCCCAGGGCCATGACTCACCAGGGACATCCAGGATTGGCCAGCACTGAGGGCAGAGCTCCTCCTCTGTTTCATCTCATTCCACTGGTACCCACGTGTATCTTCCTGCAGTTCTTGATGTGATGTTCAGGACCAGGGAGTAGCTCAGCTGACCTTGCTGGGCTTTCTGGCTGTACTGCTCCTTCCCATCCTTGCAGAAGATGATTCGTATTACATGTGACACCACAGGGAGAATACACTGGAGCACAACTGTGGTACCTGGCTGAGCAGAAGTTGAGTTCATTTGGAGAGCAGGAGCTGGAGATCCCCTGCAGGAGACACAGCAGTGAAGGGCTGCCATAGGGCAGAGCTCACAGTGGTTGGGCTTCCAAGTGCCCTGGCTCTGGGAGGGAAGGACTCACGAGTACCTGGGGAGCTGCAGATGTTCTGGGAGGTCATGCTGCCACCTGTACCGGGGCAGAGAGGGATTTGCTGAGAGGAGCAGTGACCAGGCTCAACCATATCTCCCTACTCCCATATCCCCCCGACCAAATCCTCACTGCTAAGCAGACATCATTACATCTGCGTGTTCTCAAGCTGTATCTCTTCAATAACCTCTTGAACAATGCCAATCCCAATCCCCGTTTTTGTGGATTTATTGTTCCAGGTAAATCCATATCTCCTTAAAAAATTCAGCAGTCCTAGAGCCTCAGAGCAACACTCCAGACAATTTATGGTGTTGGAGAAGTGTGCCCCTTGCTCAGATCTGTATCATACCTGGAGGAAGCCATCCCCATCCTGCTTTCCCCAAACAAACTCTGCCCCACAGTGCTGCACGCCTGCCCCACACACGCTGTCCCCATCCTCCCCTCTGCCCACCACGGGCCTGTCCTGCCCCCACCAGCAGCCCTCCAGCCCTCAGCCCCCACACCCAGCAATGCCCCAACTCACAGAGCACACCAGCAGCACGGCGGGCCAGAAGGAGACAGCCTTGCCCATGGTGCCTGCCACAGCATCTTTTGGGTGCTGCTTTTGGGGAGCAGCGTCTGCTTCGAGTTTCTGCTTTGCTCTGAGCTGGGGACGGTGGGGCAGCAGCTTGTGGTTCAGCTGGGACCTGTGCTGTGGGCTTTCTGAGGCCACCTGAGCCTGGACCACAGCCAGAGGCTCTCATCAGTGGGGGCCTTGCCTAAGAACCTGCTACATCCGCTGCTTTTGTTGAGCCCCCACTGTTTTTCCTGTCCTCTCACACACTGCAGCACACACTAGTTTTACTTGTATCTCAGGGGCAACATTGTCTCTGTAAAGAGCTCGGCCCCTTGTGCCCACTCAGATTTCCTTTCTTCTGACCACATCACTCTGCTTTTCTTCAATGTCTGCAAAAATGATGAGGACGTGAGTGGAATCCTGCACCAAGGCCAAAGTGACGCCAGAGCTCTAGGGCAGTTGCTGTGGGCAGATTTCTCCTTCATCCTGTTGGTGAATCAGCTGATGAAGAACTCTCAGGGAGTCTCAGCTGGGGCCATAGTGCTGCCAACACAGCACTGTGGGAGCCATCTGCACCCACACTTTGACCCTCATGCGACCACACAACAACCAGGAAAGGCAGAGGCTTTGTCCTGAAGGCACCTGAGCTCCCCCACGCTGCTCTTCAGTCCCCTTCCTCAAAGGAATAGGGGAGAAACTCTGGTGGAAGAAGACTTGTGCAGGCCCGGGCCAGAGCTGCAGCCCGTGGAGAGGAGCCCACGCAGGAGCAGGAGTCTGGGGGGAGCTCTGCCCGTGGGAGACCTGTAATGGAGCAGGTCTTCAAGAGCTGCTGCCTGTGGGAATCCCATGCAGGATCAGCTTGGAAGGACGGCATCCCGGGACAGGAACCCCCCACTGGAGCAGGGGCACAGAGTGAGTGTGGAGAAGCAGCGTAGATGAAGTGTCATGGACTGACCACAGCCCCCTTTCCTCCTTTCTTTACACCTTCTGGATAGAGGAGGTGGAAGACTGGGGATTGGGGGAACATATATATATATTTTTGTTTGCCAAATACATGTATGTTCGAATTACCAAATGCCTTCCTTGAATATGTCTGTACTATCAAATCTGGCCTTAAGGAATGCCATGTTGCAGAAGGCAGGGGCAGGGGCTGCAGCAAGGAAGGTGTCCCCTTGGTGAAGGAGGATCAGGTGGGGCAATGCTTCAGCCAACTGAGCAGAGAGAAGGCCGTGGGCCCTGCTAGGAGGCACCCCCGAGTGAGTGCTGAAGGAGCTGGCAGATGTCATAGTGAGGCCACTCTCCATCATCCTTGATGGGTCAAGGCGAGTGGGAGAAGGGCCCAAAGATGGGAGGGAAGCAAAGGTCTCTGCTCTTCCAGAATGGCAAGAAGGAGGACCTGGGGAAGCAGAACTCAGTCAGATCGCCTCCATCATTTGGAAGGTGAGGGAGCAGTTCATCTGGGAAAGCATTTCCAGGCACCTCGAGGACAAACCAATCATCAGGAGTAGTCAGCAGGAATTCAACAAGGGGAGGGCATGCATGGCTAAGCCAACAACTTTCTATGATGAAATGACTGTCCTGGTAGACAAGGGGAGAGCATGCATCTTGCCTGCCTGCACTTCAGGAAGGCCTCTGACAGTGTCTCCCCTAAGATTGTCACAGACAAACTGTTGATGTCTGAGCTGAAAGGGCAAATGTTGGGGTGGACTGAAAACTGATGGAAGGGCTCAGCCCGAAGGAGGATGATCAGTGCTGCAAAGTCTAGTTGAAGGACGCTACTTAGTGGTGTAAAACAAGGATCCAAATGCAGTCCAATTGCCACTCAATATCTGTATCACTCTCAGGATGCTGAGGTTACCCTCAGCAAGTCTGCAGCTGACACCAGTGGGCATTCAATCACCAGGGAGGGCTGGAGGCTGTAAGGGAATGAGAGAGTAGCTCTGTCCACCTAACTCTGTATATTCCCTTCCAGGAAGAGTCTCCTGGAGGCTTATGCTGCGAAACATGCATGCACGGGCCTGAAGGAAGGTGTGGGACATGTGTGTTGATTGGAGTTGGAGAGGTGAGGGAATTTCCTTGCAGGATGGAGCCTGAATCTCATCTCCCCTCCAGGTCTGCCTCCAAGCAGCTCTTGCTGAGTTTTCACCCCATGTTCCTCTTCCCTATTCCCTTCTTGCAGCCTTGTGCCCCCCAGCTGAGCAGCTCCTCTCCTGCCTGCACCCATCTTATCCCAGAGTCCCCCGCTGCACACCAGGGTCCCAGATGTCAGCACTGGGAGCTGCAGAGAAGGGACACCTTGGCTCCTTCCAGGTCTGTGCAGGAGTTGCTGTGGGAAGTCTAAAACCCTGATCGAGGCTGGGGATGGGCTGCGAGTGTGGGGGCCAGCCATGCTGAGACCCCATCCCCACCTACCCCACAGCTGGATGTCCCCGTGCACAATGTCCCTGCTCAGGGCTGTCTCCTGGGCATGGCGTGATGACAACCAGAATCCCCGGCAAAGGGATGGATGGGCGTGGAGTGGAGACAGACAGACATGGCCAACCCCTGGACATCTGCATGGCCTCAGACACCCTCAGATCTCAGGCACTTTTCCATAACCCTTCTGCCAGGGCAATGTCAGTAGGTTAGGGGAACTCTTGTGTGTCAGAGCAAAGGGAACAGCAGCTCCCTCACAGGAAACATGGCCCCACATAACAGTCGTAGGTCAACTCTCCAAGCTCTGCTCACTGGCTTCCCTCTCAAGGGAAGGGCCCTGCCACACATCCTGCTTCATCCGTTGCTTTTGTTGAGTGCCCACTGTTATTTCTGTCCTCTCACACACCGCAGCATGCTCTGTTTTTGTTTTTACCTGTATCTCAGGGGCAGCATCCTCCTTGCAAAGCCCTTCTGCTTCTTGTGCCCATTGTGCTTTGCCTTCTTCTGACCAGGTCACTCCGCTTTTCTTCGATTTCCATACAAATAGTTGTGCCAGGGGAATCCTGCACCAAGGCCAAAGTGACTTGAGAGCTCTGGGGCATTTCCCAAGGCTGTGGGAAGATCTCTCCTTCATCCTGTTGGTGAATCAGCTTATGAAGAAGTCTCGGGGACTCTCAGCTGGGGCCATAGTGCTGCCAGCACAGCACTGTGGGAGCCATCTGCACCCACACTTTGACCCTCATGAGACCACACAACAACCAGGAAAGGCAGAGGCTTTGTCCTGAAGGCACCTGAGCTCCCCCACACTGTTCTCTCAATTCCTTTCCTCGAAGGAAGGCACTGAGCCAAGGGAAGCAGAGCGGTGGCAACACATCCCTTGGGCATGCTGCCCCAGCTGCCTTGAACACAACAGCACCGGGAGTCTGACAAATGTGTGGGGGTCATGCTTAGCATGAGGGAGAACTGGGGACAGCATGGAGCCCAGGAGGACATCAGAGCACCATGGGGACAGGGACGTCTCCAGGCTGCCTGGCCACACTGGCACCATGGCTGCATCTCTCCAGGAGGAGGGTGATGATGGGGGCAGACAGCAGCAGGAGCAGGCTGAGGGCAGAGCGCAGGATCCAGACCTCCAGGGGCATGGCTGACCCTGGGAGAGAGGAGGAACACAGTGTGGCCAAGGCAAGTCTTGGAGGACAGCTTGCTGGGAAGGGACTGATGAGCAATGTCTCACCTCTGGAAGGGAGCTGGGCCTTGTGTGAGGGGCTGCTGCCTGTGGGAGACATGAACACTCTGTGAGTTTCTGGAGCTCTTTGCTGGGACAATCCCAGATGCTGAGCAGACCCTGAGCTCTTGTATTACTTCCTTGAGCACAGGGTGAGCATTAACAACTGAACTCATGTAAATTCCCAGACAGAGGTTAGTAAAAGTTTGAGGGAGAGCTTGGAGCAGTAGTGGCACAGGCCAGGGCCTACTGATATCCCCAAACCTTGCTTTTTTTACATGGCCACTGCAGAGCCCCATGTCTCAGCAGAGGTGCTACTGCAGCTACAGGGGAACCCTTGAGGCACTTCTCCATCCAGGGTCTCCTGTGGAGTAGGGGGAACACTCCCGAGGGGGAATCACACCTGAGCCATGCCCTGTATGATGAAGCACACAGCTCCAGCTTCTGCACTGTCCACATCCCACTGACTCCACAGCCCTGATGAAGGGTCGTGTCTCACCTGGCACAGACAGGGTCCAAGGAGCACTGAAAGGAGAGCACCCGAACTGACTGAGGACTGGCCATGAGGACACTGGGCATTCCCTTCATTCCCAGGGAAGTCTGTGCTCTATCAGAGCCTGGATCAGAGATATCACCAGGACACTCATCAGCCTGCTGTGCTTCACATACTACTATCTACAACAATATGCAGACAGCTGTGGAGGAAGCTGCGTCCTGTAGTCTGAGGGGAATGAAGAAAGCTTTCAAGGCCTTGAGACAGTTGGTGAAAGAGTCTGTAGTACAAGTCCCTTTCTCTTCCCTCCATCCATTCTGGAGTGGTGACATTGTATAGAATAGAAGGATCTGGTCCATAAATGCTTGGCTCCGTGACTGGTGCTACAGGCCCAAATTTGGGTTATTTGGTAATGGCTGGTGTTATAAGACACCAGGCCTGAGAGGAATACTTGGGAAAGGTTTATCTCACAGACTGCAGAGGGTTCTGCGACAGCAATTAGCAGGGCTCATTTGGAGAGCTTCTAGCTCTCAGATACATGTGTATCTGCAGGATAATGGGGTTGTAGCAGGGCTTGTAGCAGTGGGGCAGTACCCCTGCAGAGATGAAGACCAGGAGGCCTCCCACCCCTCATGGGTGAAATCGTGCTCAGCTCCTGCCCTGAAGTGCCTGGACACAATGCATGTGGCATGGGAATAAGAAGGAGGAGTTGGAAAACTCTGTTTGGTCAGAAGACTGAGATCTGGTGGCAGTTACAGAGACATGTTGGGACAGCTCACATGGCTGGAATGTGGTCATGGATGGCTATGTCCTGCTCAGGAAGACAGGCCAGCAAGGTGAGGTGGCGGAACTGCTCTTCAAGTGAGAGAGCAACTCCATCGTATTGAGTACTGTCCAGGGGCAGATGAGGAGCGAGTTGAGAGTCTGTGGGTAAGAATTAAGGGCAGGCTGGCATGGGGATGCTGTTGTGCATGTCTGTTACAGGCCACTAGACCAGGATGCGTAAACTGAAGACGCCTTCTACAGGTAGATGAGAGCAACCTCTTGATCACAGGCCCTGGTTATCACGGGAGATTTCAACTACCCTGACATTTGCTGGCAGGCCTACTCAGCCAGTCACCCAAAGTCCAGGAAGTTCCTCCAGTACTGGTTCCTCCAGTGTATTGATGATAACTTCCTGATGGAAATGGTGAACGTGCCAACTGGGAGAGGAGTGCTGCTAGATCTTGTCGTCACCAACAAGTAGGGGTTGGTTGATTCTGAATCACAGAATCACAAATTTAAACACCAAGTTAGGTGCGTGTGTCGATCTTCTCAAGGGTAGGAAGGCTCTGCAGGAGGATCTGGATAGGCTGGACCGATGGGCTGAGGTCAACTGTATGAAGTTCAATAAGGCCAAGTGATGGGTCCTGCACCTGGGGAGAAATAACCCCAAGAAGAGTTACAGACTGGGAGATGAGTGGTTGGAAAGCTGCCTGGCAGAGAAGGACCTTGGAGTGATGGTTGATAGTCGGCTGAATATGAGCCAGCAGTGTGCTCAGGTGGCCAAGAAGGCCAACGGCATCCTGGCTTGTATCAGGAACAGTGTGGCCAGCAGGGCTAGGGAAGTGATCGTCCCCCTGTACTCGGCTCTGGTGAGGCCGCACCTCGAGTACTGTGTTCAGTTTTGGGTCCCTCGCTACAAGAAGGACATGGAGGTGTTCTAGTGAGTTCAGAGAAGGGCGACGAAGCTGGTGAGGGGCCTGGAGAACAAGTCCTACGAGGAGCGGCTGAGGGAGCTGGGCTTGTTCAGCCTGGAGAAAAGGAGGGGCGACCTTATCGCTCTCTACAGGTACCTTAAAGGAGGCTGTAGCGACGTGGAGATTGGTCTATTCTCCCACGTACCTGGTGATAGGACAAGGGAGAATGGACTTAAGTTGCGCCAGGGGAGTTTTAGGTTGGATCTTAGAAAGAACTTCTTTACTGAAAGGGTTGTTAGGCATTGGAACAGGCTGCCCAGGGAAGTGGTGGAGTCACCATCCCTGGAAGTTTTAAAAGACGTTTAGATGTAGAGCTTAGGGATATGGTTTAGTGGGGACTGTTAGTGTTAGGTCAGAGGTTGGACTCGATGATCTTGAGGTCTCTTCCAACCTAGAAATTCTGTGATTCTGTGATTCTGTGAACTGGGAAGAGATAAAGTAGACATCCAAAAGGCTGTGGTGGGAGCCCTTGGACCCATGCGTACAGGCCCAGCTGTGCCTCTGATGCTTCACTGCAGGCGGGGAACAAGGCCTGGCCAGGAGCCTCTGGTAGGAAAGACCAGGAGAAAGCCGAGGTCATCCTCTGGACATCTGGAGTGGGACTGTTGAGGATTAGAAGCCCATGACCCTCCAAATGAAAACAGAAGAGTGATGGGCAGTCATGCCCAAGAGAGTTGAAGACCAGTGGGTGCAGATGCTCCCACAGTGCTGTGCTGGAAGCAGTATGGCCCCAGCTGAGACTCCCTGAGAGTTCTTCATAGGATGATTCACCAACATTCATCAATGGGAAGAAGGAGAGATCTTCCCACAGCCTTGGCAACTGCCCCAGAGCTCTCAAGTCACTTTGACCTTGGTGCAGGATGCCCCTGGCACAACTATTTGTATGGAGATTGAAGAAAAGTGGAGTGACCTGGTCAGAAGAAGGCAAAGAACATGGGGACAAAAGACAGGAGGGCTTTGCAAGGAAGATGCTGCCCCTGAGATACAGGAAAAAACAGAAAAACAGAGCTTGCTGCGGTGTGCAAGAGGACAAAAATAACAGCGGGTCCTCAACAAAAGCAGCGGATGTAGCAGGGGCTGAGGCATGGCCATCACTGATGAGAGACGCTCAGTGTGGGCCAGGCTCAGGCGGCCTCAGAAAGCCCACAGCACAGCTCCCAGCTGCACTGCAAGCCTCTGTCCCACCGCCCCCAGCTCACAGCAAAGCAGACACCTGAAGCAGACACTGCTCCACAAAAGCAGCACGCCAAAAGATGCTGGGGCAGGCGCCATGGGCAAGACTGTCTCCTTCTGGCCCTGCCGTCCTGCTGCTGGTGCTCTGTGTTGGGGCATTGCTGGTGTGGGGGCTGAGGGCAGGAGGGCTGCTGCTGGGGGCAGGACAGGTCCCATGGTGGGCCCAGGGAGGATGGGGGACAGCGTTGCAGTACAGTCATGCTTAACTGCAAGGCAGAGTTGTTTTGGGGAAGGCAGGAGGTCACTGCCCCTCTGTGCAGGGCAGGCATGCAGAACTGCAGGACACGGTTGCGTCTGGGGAAGGATGGGTTGGGATTGCTTCCTCCAGCTATGATGCAAATCTGAGAAAGGGGCACACTTCTCCAGTACTAAAAGTTTGTCTGGAGCTTTTGTGTGAGACGTTCAGGATGCTGGATTCCTTAGAGATCCTGGGCACTCATACTGGAATATAAAGCACATCCAGACCAGGCTTGGGATGGTGCCAAGTGTGCAGATGAAGCAAATCGCAATTGGAAATGTGCGGGTGGGAAGTCCCCTGTTCAGGCAGGACTGAGCAATTGGGATGTGGGCAGGGAGGTGGGGTGAGCCGGGTCTCTGCCCCTCTAAGCAAAAGCCCTCTCTGCCCCATGCTGCAGGTGCTGGAGTGACCACCCAGGACATCTGCAGCTCTCCAGGATTGCAGGAGCATGGAGGTGGGTCCCAAAAATGAACGTGTCCTGGGGAAGGAGATGGGAAGAGAGAAGGGGATTATTCCCTCACAGTTCCCCCTTTAAACCCCAGGAGAGCAGACTCTTCCAGCCTTGGCATGCAGTTGGTTTTGCCACCCAGCAATCACTAATGCTTGCCTGGGGAATCCCTCTGCCTTCTCTCCAGGTAACAACCAGGCTCCAGTCCTGTACCTCAACACTTCCAGTGCCAAGGAGGGGGAAATAATTTCTTTCAGTGTGCCATTGATTGGCAGTTTCCTGCAACACGAGTTGTCTTCTGCAAAGAATGGGCTGGAGGAGTTCAGCCTGAAAGCCCAGCAGGGCAAGGTCATCTACGCTCTGGTCGAACATCACCTCGAGAAGTGCTGGGACGTACACGTGTGGGTACCAGCAGAGGACGAGAGCAACTGGGTGAGGAACTCTGCTCTCAGTGCTCCCCAGACCCTGTCTGTACCAGTGAGACACGGCCCCAGTGTGGTGGTGGCAGAAGGGACACAGGCACTTGCCACCACATGGCTGTGCTGAGGCTGGAGCTGTGTGCTGCAGCAGGCTCTGGGGTGATTCCCCCTCAGGAGTGTTCCCTCTCCTCCAACGGAGCCCCTCGAGAGAGCTGCTCTCAAGGGCTGCCCCTCTCCCTGCATCAGCACCTACACAATAGATAGATTTGTGAGGCAGACGAGGGCATGTGCCCTGAAATGTTTAGGATTCTCAGCAGTAGTGTGTTTTCGGTACTTTTATGCCTCCCCTGGGGTGATGCTGGTTGTCGGTGGGGGGGATGTGCCCTTGGTACTGCGTGTCCCCTGTCCCCACAGACATGCTCAGGACACGAGATCAATATGTGCCTAGTCTGGGCAGTAAGGGCAAGCTGCAGAGACTCATCCTGTTGCTTTCTCCTGCCAGGCAGTGCGTCCAGCTCCCCAGCAAGGCCATTGCCCCAGGTGAGTGATTCCCTCCTGGACCCCCAGGACCAACAGCATGGGTCTCAGTCACTCCAGGGTGTTGTCCACAGGGCACGGGCCCATGCAGGATCTTCACCAGGCAGGAGGTGTGCTGCTGCACGGGCACGTCCTGCTCCCTGCCTCTCCCCATCACACCCCGCTGCCCTCACACCCTCTGTTCCCCAGCTCCAAATTCCTGGATCCTGCACACACCCCCGCAGGCACAGCGCTGGCAGTGGCGGCTGTCGGCCTCGTCCTCCTGGCTGCAGGCAGCTGGTTTGCCATCAGGAAAGGTGAGGGAGTGGGGGAAGGTGGGGGAAAGGCTGAGGCCGTGGGAATCTGCTGTAGGGCTGGTGCAGTGGGAAAGGTGGTGGGGAACCTGGGGTGCACAGCTGGGGCAGACGGTGCCTGGGGGTGATGGCTGTGGGCAGCCCAGCTGGGGAGGCTGCTGAGGAGCTGGGGAGCTTCAGCCTTCATCCCCCAGCCCCGAGATGGGAGCCAGGGCTGGG
The DNA here is from genome assembly GCF_009819795.1 of Aythya fuligula. NCBI lineage: Eukaryota > Metazoa > Chordata > Aves > Anseriformes > Anatidae > Aythya > Aythya fuligula. Next base: position 973,549 of record NC_045590.1, read on the forward strand.
CAGCACCTTGGCCTGCACACCTCAGCCCCTGTTCTTCTTGCAGGTGCCTGCAGAGGGAGATGCCCAAGGTGAGCACCAAAGGCTCCTGGCTGTGCGACTGCTAGGAGAGAGTCAGGGCCATGGCAGGGCCTTGGGGTGTTGCTTGGCCTGGGGAAGATTTCTCCTTGTGCATGGCTGCATTCCCTGTGCTGCAGACATGGGAGAAGTGGTTTGCTGTTTGCTAGACTTCAGCTGAAGCCCAGATGGATTATTGCATCATCCATGGGAATGGCCCAAATCGGCCCTGTGCTGCTTTGTGGCAGTGGTGCTACGGACCTCAACACATTTTTTCTCTCCTCTCTCTAGGCCTCTCCATGCTGCTGGCAGTGCTCAAGACTCTTCTGAACCCCAGCCATTTCTGTAAGTGCCAGGCCCTTCTTCACCCTTCTCCTCTAGGCACTGTGTGAAGTGCTGATGCCTTTGCCATAACAAGCCGTGGTCGTGGGGGCAACGGTGGTGGGGAAAGGGTAAGCCCTACCTGCTGTGTGTGGCTGGGCACTAACTCACGTTCTCCCTCCAGATGCCAACATGGATGAGATGGGCAGAGTGAAGGTGAGTTCAGCCCCAGCCCAGCAGTGATGGCTGCAAGAGGGCAGGCTGTTGGTAAAAATGGAAGCCAGAAGTGCATCCGATGGCAGGAGCCTGGGGCTTTGCGTGGCTGTGCTCTGCTGAATCCCCCTCCTTCCATGCTCCCCATTTCCCCATGGTGGGCACCGCCACAGCAAGGCCACTCCTTGTTCTCCCTTGTGTTTTGCAGCTCTCTTAATCCAGATGCTCTCTACGTCCACTGCATGCCAAAAGCTGAGCAAGGGAGAGGTGATGCAGCTGGTTCTCTGAGAGAGGCAGAGAACACTGGGGAAAGCCTGCTGATCTGAGAGCTGTGAATAAAGCCACCCCAAACAGAAGGATCTGGTGTAGTTCTTCTTCGCAAGGTCTGTCTGCAAGCGCTTCACATCCTTTCAGATCAACACCGCCAACCCTTTGTGTCTCGGTGTCTGTCTGCTCCATCCCATTCCATGTGTGGCTGCATGAGACAGAGGTGCCATCAGGAACACAAAGTCAGAGATGTTTATTTGACATTTCAGGAAAACCACATCTGCAGTGCACACACCAATTGGCACACATGTGAGCACATCTGTGGTGGTTTTACTTGGGTGGTGGCCAAACTCCACCACAACTGCTCTCTCAAGCCCCCTTCTGGAAGAGGAATGGGAGAAAATACGATGAAAAAGGCTCAAGGGTTGAGATTAGGTTGAGGATATGGCACAGTAATTATCATGGAGGGCAAAAGAGGCTCAGCATAGAGAGATAGTAAGATTTATTACCTGTTACTAACAAGCTAGAGAAGTGAGAAACAAAGGAAAGAAACCAAAAGAACCTTTCCCCCCACCCACCCTCTTCCACCTCCTCCCTCCGAGCAGCGCAGGGGAATGGGGGAATGGGAATTATGGTCAGTCTACAGCACTTCTCTGCCGCTCCTTCTCGGTCACTCTCGTCCCCTGTGCTGTGTGGTCCCACCCACAGGATGCAGTCCTTGATGAACTGATCCGGCGTGGGCTTCCCACAGGCAGCTCTTCCAGAACTGCTCCAGATATGGGTCCGTACCACGGGGTCCATCCCTCAGGAGAAAACTGCTCCAACCTGGCTCCCCTACAGGCAGCAGCTCCTGCCAGGTCACCTGCTCCTGCGTGGGCTCCTCTCCACGGTCTACAGGTCCGGCCCGGAATCTGCTCGGGCAGGGGTCTTCCACAGATGGCAGCCTCCGTCGGAGCAGGGCCACCTGCTCCACCATGGTCTCCTGCACGGGCTGCAGTGTGGAACCCTGCTCCACTGTGGTCCTCCATGGGCTGCAGGGGACAGCCTGCTTCACCATGGTCCTCACCACAGGCCGCAGGGGACTTCTGCTCCCCCTCCTTCTTCACTGCGCTTAGTGCCTGCAAGGCTGTTCCTCACACCCTTCACTCTCCCAGCTGCTGTGTGGCGCAGCGTTTTTTTTTCTTGTCTTAAATATGCTCTCACAGAGGAGCAAAACATCGCTTATTGGCTCAGCTCTGGAAAACAATGGGGCCCTTCCCAAACATGGGGCAGCTTCTAGATCTTTCTCACATAAACCACCCCTATGGCCCACTGCTACCAAAACCTTGCCACGTAAACCCACTACACACGTGCCTGGTGACAGGACGAGGGGGAATGGGCTAAAGTTGTGCCAGGGGAGGTTTAGGTTGGATGTTAGGAAGGACTTCTTTACCAAAGGGTTGTTAGGAATTGAAATGGGCTGCCCAGCGAAGTGGTTCACTCCCCATCCCTGGAGGTCTTTCAAAGACGGTTAGATGTTGAGCTTAGAAATATGGTTTAGTGAAGGTCTTGTTGGTATTAGGTCAGAGGTTGGACTAGGTGATCTTGAAGGTCTCTTCCAACCTAGACGATTCTGTGATTCTGTGATTTCATTACGTTTCTCCCCACCCAATTCTCCATCCTGTCTAGGTCTCACTGGATGGCAGCACAGCCTTCTGGTGTGTCAGCCATTCCTCCCAGTTTAGCATCATCATCAAACTTGCTGACAGTGCACTCCATTCCCTCATCCAAGTCATTGAAGAATGTATTGACAAGTACTAGTCCCAGTACTGACCCTTGAGGGACTCCACCAGATACAGGCCTCCAACTCGCCTCCACCCCATTGACCACAACCCTCTGGCTTATTCCCTTCAGACAGATCACAGTCCACCTCACTACCAGATCACCCTTCACTCACTTCAGGTTAGCTGCAAGGATGCTGTGTATGGGAGATGGTGTCAAAGGCTTTACTGAAATCAAGATAGACCACATCCATTGCTTTAATATCATCTATCCCCCCAGTTATATCCTCATAACAGGCTCTCAGTTCAGTCAAGCATGTCTTCCCCTTGCTGAAGCCATGTTGACTGCCCCTAATGACACTTTTATCCTTGTTATGCATGGAGACAACGCCAAGGCTAAGTTGTTCCATCAGCTTTGCAGGGATGGAGGTGACGCTGACTGATCTATAGTTACCTGGGTCACCCTTCTTTCCCCTTTGGAAGACTGGAGTAACATTTGCTTTGCTCCAGTCCTCAGGCACCTTTCCTGATGCCCATGACTTACCACAGATGATGGATAATGGCTTAGCAATGACTTCCACCAACTCCCTCAGCTCCTGGCATGAGCATCTTGAGCATCCCATCGTGACCCGTGGATTTATGGACATCCAGAAATGTTCAGTTTTCTTCTAAACAAAACCACATCTGCAGTGCACACATCAATTGGCACACACATTCAAGCACGTCCCTGCAGTGATACCAGTCCCTATAGGTCCAAATGTCCATCTGTGTGGGTGCATGGAAGACCAGCCCTGTGACTTTATCATGCAGTTTAGGAATACATAATTTCCAGTGAGCACAGGGAGATGGTCTCACATGAGGAAAAAACCATTGATACACTCATATTACTTGGTACACCTGATGTATTTTAGAGGTATTAATTTATTGCAAACAGAGATATGAGTCCTTCAACCTCTTGGCTAGGCACACACAGCCCTTCCCTGTGACAGAAAAGCCCAAAGTGCAACCCCCAGCCCCATGATATGGCTGCAAGAGCCCCTACAAAAGAATAAAGGCAGCCGTGGGCAAGGCTCCTGTGCCCTTGCCCTGTGGCAGCGCTATCGGGTCTGGGTGCGGGTCACCGTGGCATACGTCGTGGGGTCGCTCATCTGCTGCACAGGACGAGGTTTTAGGGAGGAAAAGAAACCCTGTTACTTCAGCTGCTGACTGTGAGCCCTGCACAATGAGCAGGCACCAGGCTGCAGAAGTGCAGAAAGGAGCTGTGCACAGCAGTGCCACGACTCACCCTGTCCCGTTGAACGTGGGCGATGGTGGAGTCTATGGGGGCAAAAAAATACACACCATGAGCCCTTGCTGATTGGAGGGGGTGAACCCCCACGAGCTTTGGGCATCAGCTGCCTGGGGTTAACACTCAATGCCTGACCCCTCCCATCACCCTGATCTGGGACGTGCATTAAGCAGCAGTGGAACAGAGATGCTGAGGTTTTGATGTCTTTCCACCATTCTGTGGCATCGCCTCTCTTTGCACAACTTGCAAACTGCTCTGTGCAGGCATGGGTGAACAAGGTCGTGCTGCAACTTGTGCTAATTGCACATCAGGTGGGGATATATCTATAGCGTCGCCCAACCACAACATCCTCCCTTGGCTGCTGCCTGTGGTTTCAGAATGAGCTATAAAATGTTTTCCCCAGCAGTGCAAGAAAACAGAGCCACATCTTTCATTGCTGTGATGTGCTTTGTGTAGTTCTTGAAGCAGAAATGACACTGAAGAGAAACTGAAGAAAGGACAAAAGCAGAGGCTGAAGCAGGGGAAATGCAGCCTGAGGCCAGAGCTGGTGTGGAAGGACCCCCACGGCAAATGGGCTTTGTCTCTGGGAGCACTGGGATGCTGCCATGTCCCTTGTGCAGCCAGCAGCCGCGCTCTGCATGCAAGGAAGAAGCAGGACATGAGGTGCTGGAGAGAAACCGGGCCTTGATGAACAGGCAGGGATTTTGTATGTCCCAGTAGAACATGAAGTGCTGGGATTCCACCTGAGATGCGTGCACGGCTTCCTCCGAGGGAGGACGTAGTACTCACATGAGACTTCATCATGGTCTGTGGTTACCATCTGTGGGCTGTCAACGTGCTGCTGCCTGGAGAGGAATGGAATGGCTCTAGGGTGTGCGTTTGTGGTGAGGTTGCCACATGAGAAACTAACTTGGGTCGTGCTTTCCTACATCATGTGGTGAACTGGAGTGCAGAAAATAGCAAGCCCCATCCTCCCTGCTTCCAGCACAGGGAATGCAGCCACACACACACAGAGAACACTGCCCCTATCCAAGGAGCACCCCAGGGCTCCACCATGCCCCCAACTCCCTCCAACAAACCCCACAGCCAGCAGCCCTTGGTGCTCACCTTGGGCATCTCCCTCTGCAGGCACCTGCAAGAAGAACAGGGGCTGAGGTGCACAGGCCAAGGTGCTGCCCAGCCCTGGCTCCCATCTCGGGGCTGGGGGATGAAGGCTGAAGCTCCCCAGCTCCCTCAGCAGCCTCCCCAGCTGGGCTGCCCACAGCCATCACCCCCAGGCACCGTCTGCCCCAGCTGTGCACCCCCAGGTTCCCCACCACCACCTTTCCCACTGCACCCTGCACAGCAGCAATCCCCACGGCCTCAGCCTTTCCATCTGTCTTCCCCCACTCACTCACCTTTCCTGATGGCAAACCAGCTGCCTGCAGCCAGGAGAAAAAAGCCGACAGCCGCCACTGCAGGCACCATGGTTTTGGGGAGGGCATGGGGGATCCAGGCATGTGGAGCTGTGGGACAGAGGGTGTGAGGGCAGCGGGGTGTGATGGGGAGATGCAGGGAGCAGGACGTGCCCGTGCAGCTGGCACAGCTCCTGCCTGGTAAAGCTCCTGCTTGTCCCATGCCTGGGGAAGGCAGCACAGCACGCCCCTCCCCTCAGCTCTGGGGGTGGAGGGAATCACTCACCTGGGGGTGATGGACTGGCTGGGGAACTCACCACATTGCCTGGCAGGACAAAAGGACACGCTTAGTGTCTACAGTGCACCCAGATCCTTCCCAGAATGAGCCTCAGCCCCATGGACACATCCCCCCATCGACAGCCAGCACCATCCCCACGGAAGGCATAAAAGTGCCCGCAGCTGTTGTGCCAACATGGGCCCCCATGGATCTGCTGTCTAAATTCCCTCATGAGTGGTTAAGTATAGCTTGGCCAAGGTGTGCCTGCCCATTAAATATGGCACCACCACTCTCATCTGTCTGTGATTCTGGGGGCTAGAGGATCACACAATCACAGAATGGCCAAGGTTGGAAGGGACCTCTGAAAGTCATGGAGTCCAGCCTTCTGCTGAGCAGGATCAAATAGGACAGACTGCACAGGATGGCATCCAGGTGGGTTTGGAATATCTCCAGAGGAGACTCCACAGCGTCTCTGGGCAGCCTGTTCCAGTGCTCTGTCACCCTCCCAGTAAAGAAATGCCCCTCATATTCAGATGGAACTTTCTGTGCCCCAATTTGAGCCCATTGTCTCTCGCGCTTTCCCTGGGCACAACCAAAAAGAGACCAGCTCCATGTTCTCAACACCCTCCCCTCAGATATTTTTAGACATGGATGAGGTCTCCCCTCGGTCTCCTCTTTTCCAGGCTATACAGGCTCTGTTCTCTTGGCTCCAGTCCTCTGATCATTTTGCAGCCTTCCTCTGGACTCCAACCAGTAGTTCTATGCCCCTCCTGAACAAGGAATCCCAGAACTGGGCACAAAATGCTTTGTGTTCCATGCAGGAAGTGATTCCTTCCAGGAGCTCTCGCCCAGAGAACAAATTCCCTCTCCCTTGCCATCACCACCCCCACGCAACAACTCTCTTCAGTCACCCATCCCACGCTCAACCTCACCTGGGGAGCTGCAGATGTCCTGGGTGGTCACGCCAGCACCTGCACCTTGGGGCAAAGAGTGATTTGTTTAGAGGGAGTGAGAGCTGGGGCACCCACACATTTGTGCCCATGTCCCTGCTGCTGGGTCCTTGCCATGTCCTCGCTGCTGTGTCCTTGCCCAGCTCATGACACTCATCCCACTTGCCCTGCCATAGGCCCATCAATGCACAGGGCAGACCTTGCAGCATCCCTGGCTCATCCAGCATTCATCACATACACAGCCCTTGCTCTCTGTGCCTGAGCCCTGCACAGCCCCATCTCTGCAGCAGAGGTGGTGCTGCAGGGACAGGGGACCCCATGAGAACAACTCTCTCTCTCTAGGGGCTGCCTTGGAGGAGAACACTCCCATGAGGGAACCACCCCAGAGCCTGCTGCAGCACACAGCTCCAGCCTCAGCACAGCCATGTGGTGGCAAGTGCCTCTGTCCCTTCTCACCCCTCCAGCCCAGGGATGTGTCTCACCAGGGACATCCAGGATGCGGCCAGCACTGAGGGCAGAGCTCACATGTTTCTTCTCATTCAACGCTCGTACCCACACTATATCTTCCTGCGCTTCTTGACGTGATGTTCAGGACCACGGAGTAGCTCAGCTGCCTTTGCTGGGCTTTCTGGCTGTACGCCTCCATCCCATCCTTGCAGATGATGATTCGTCTTACATGTGACACCACAGGGAGAATACACTGGAGCACAACTGTTGGTACCTGGCTGAGCAGAAGTTGAGTTTATTTGGAGAGCAGGAGCTCGGAGATCCCCTGGAGGAGACACAGCAGTGAATTGCTGCCATAGGGCAGAGCTCACAGTGGTTGGGCTTCAAAGTGCCCTGGGTCTGGGAGGGAAGGACTCACGAGTACCTGGGGAGCTGCAGATGTCCTGGGAGGTCCATGCTGCCACCTGTACCAAGGGGCAGAGAGGGATTTGCTGAGAGGAGCAGTGTCCAGGCTCATCCTGATTTCCCTGCTCCCATATCCCCTCTGACCAAACCCTCACTGATAAGCAGGCATCATTACATCTGCGTGTTCTCATGCTCTATCTCTTCAATATGCCCTCAAACAATGTGAATTCCAATCCCATTTTGGGTGGATGTCTTGTTCCAGGTGAATCCCATATCTCCTTAAAAATTCAGCAGTCCTAGAGTCTCAGAACAACACGCCAGAAAATTTATGGTGCTGGAGAAGTGTGCCCCTTGCTCAAATGTGTATTATACTTGGAGGAAGCCATCCCCATCCTGCTTTCCCCAGAGCAACTCTGCCCCACACTGCTGCATCACAGCCCCACACATGCTATCACCATCCTCCCCTCTGCCCACCACTGGCCTGGCCTGCCCAGCAGCAGCCCTCCAGCCCTCAGCCCACCATCCAGCATGCCCCAACTTACAGAGTGCCAGCAGCAGGATGGCAGGGCCAGAAGGAGACAGCCTTGCCTATGGTGCCTGCCCCAGCATCTTTTGGGGCGCTGCTTTTGGGGAGCAGCGTCTGCTTCGAGTTTCTGCTTTGCTCTGAGCTGGGGACGGTGGGCAGAGGCTTGAGGTTCAGCTGGGGGCTGTGCTGTTAGCTTTCTGTGGCCACCTGAGTCTGGCCCACAGCCAGAGGTTGTCAACAGTGGGGCCTTGCCTAAGAACCTGCTACATCCGCTGCTTTTGTTGAGCCCCCACTGTTTTTCCTGTCCTCTCACACACTGCAGCACACGCTAGTTTTACTTGTATCTCAGGGACAACATTGTCTCTGTAAAGAGCTCGGCCCCTTGTGCCCACTCGGATTTCCTTTATTATGACCACATCACTCTGCTTCTCTTCAATGTCTAGACAAATGATGGCATCAGGGGAATCCTGCACCAAGGCCAAGTGACGCCAGAGCTCTGGGGCAGTTGCCAAGGCTGTGGGCAGATTTCTCCTTCATCTGTTGGTGAATCGGCTTATGAAGAACTCTCAGGGAGTCTCAGCTGGGGCCATAGTGCTGCCAGCACAGCACTGTGGGAGCCATCTGCACCCACACTTTGACCCTCATGTGACCACACAACATCCAGGAAAGGCAGAGGCTTCGTCCTGAAGGCACCTGAGCTCCCCCACGCTGCTCTCTCAATTCCCTTCCTCAAAGGAAGGCACTGAGCCAAGGGAAGCAGAGTGGTGGCAACACATCCCTTGGGCATGCTGCCCCAGCTGCCTTGAACACAACAGCACCGGAGTCTGACAAATGTGTGGGGGTCATGCTCTGAGCATGAGGGAGCAAACTGGGGACCGCATGGAGCCAAGAGGGACATCAGAACACCATGTGGACAGGGACGTCTCCAGGCTGCCTGGCAACACTGGCACCGTGGCTGCATCTCTCCAGGAGGAGGGTGATGATGGGGGCAGACAGCAGCAGGAGCAGGCTGAGGGCAGAGCGCAGGATCCAGACCTCCAGGGCCATGGCTGACCCTGGGAGAGAGGAGGAACACAGTGTGGCCAAGGCAAGCCTTGGAGGACGGCTGTGCTGGGAAGGGCTGATGAGCAATGTCTCACCTCTGGAAGGGAGCTGGGCCTTGTGTGAGGGCTGCTGCCTGTGGGAGACATGAACATGCTGTGAGTTTCTGGAGCTCTTTGCTGGGACAGTCCCAGATGCTGAGCAGACCCTGAGCTCGTGTCTTGCTTCCTTGAATACATGGTGAGCATTAACAACCGAGCTCATGTAATTCCCATACAGAGGTTTGTAAAAGTATGAGGGAGAGCTTGGAGCAGTAGTGGCACAGGCCAGGGCCTACTGATATCCCCAGACCTTGATTTTTTTTACATGGGCGCTGCAGAGCCCCATGTCTCACCAGCGGTGCTACTGCAGGTACAAGGTGTCATGGTTCCGCTCAAGTGGGCAGCCAAGCTCCACCACAGCCGCTCTCTCACTCCCCCTCCTCAAAGAGGAATGGGGAGAAAATATGTGAAAAGGGCTCAAGGGTTGAGATAAGGACAAGAAAAATCATGCAATAATTATTGTAACGGGCAAAACAGACTCAGCATAAGAAGATGGTAAGATTTATTGCTCATTACTAACAAGCTAGAGAAGTGAGAAAAAAAAGGAAAGAAACCAAAAGCACCTTCCCCCCCATCCACCCTCTTCCTCCCCCCGAGTGGCACAGGGGAACGGGGGAATGGGAATTATGGTCAGTCTACAGCGCTTCTTCTCCGCTGCTCCTCCGTCACTCTATGGTTCCCACCCACGGGATGCAGTCCTTGATGAACTGATCCAGCGTGGGCTTCCCACAGGCAGCAGCTCTTCAAGAACTGCTCCAGATATGGGTCCGTACCACGGGGTCCATCCCTCAGGAGAAAACTGCTCCAACCTGGCTCCCCTACGGGCAGCAGCTCCTGCCAGGTCACCTGCTCCTGCGTGGGCTCCTCTCCACGGGCTACAGGTCAGGCCCGGAATCTGCTCAGGCAGGGGTCTTCCACAGATGGCAGCCTCCATCGGTGCAGGGCCACCTGCTCCACCGTGGTGTCCTCCACAGGCTGCAGCGTGGAACCCTGCTCCACCGTGGTACTACATGGGCTGCAGGGGGACATCCTGCTTCACCATGGTCCTCACCACAGGCCACAGGGGACTTCTGCTCCGGCACCTGGAACACCTCTCCCCCTCCTTCTACACTGACCTTGGCACCTGCAAGGCTGTTCCTCACTCCCTTCACTCTCCCAGCTGCTGTGTGGCGCAGCGTTTTTTTCCCTGTCTTAAATATGCTCTCACAGAGGAGCAAAACAACATCACTTATTGGCTCAGCTCTGGAAAACAATGGGGCCCTTCCCAAATATGAGGCAGCTTCTAGATCTTTCTCACAGAAACCACCCCTATGGCCCACTGCTACCAAAACCTTGCCACGTAAACCCACTACACAGGGGAACTCTTGAGGCACTTCTCCATCCAGGGTCTCCTGTCGACTAGGGGGAACACTCCCGAGGGGGAATCACACATGAGCCATGCCCTATATGATGAAGCACACAGCTCCAGCTTCTGCACTGTCCACATCCCACTGACCCCACAGCCCTGATGAAGCGTTGTGTCTCACCTGGCACAGACAGGGTCCAAGGAGCACTGAAAGGAGAGCACCCGAACTGACTGAGGACTGGCCTTTACGACACTGCTGGGCATTCCCTTCATTCCCAGGGAAGTCTGTGCTCTATCAGAGCCTGGATCAGAGATATCACCAGGACACTCATCAGCCTGCTCTGCTTCACATACTACTATTTACCGACAATATTGCGGACAGCTGAGGAGTAAGCTGCGTCCTGTAGTCTGAGGGAATGAAGAAAGCTTTCAAGGCCTTGGGATGGTTGGTGAAAGAGTCTGGAGGCACAAGTCCCTTTCTCTTCCCTCTTTCCTTTCTGGGGTGGTGACATTTTATGGAATAGAAGGATCTGGTCCATAAATGCTTGGCTCCGTGACTGATACTACAGGCCCAAATTTGGGTTATTTGTAATGGCTGGTGTTATAAGACGCCAGGGCCTGAGAGTAATACTTGGGAAAGGTTTATCTCACAGACTGCAGAGGGTTCTGCGACAGCAATTAGCAGGGCTCATTTAGAGAGCTTTTAGCTACATGTATATCCGCAGGGGGATGGGGTTGTAGCAGGGCTTGTACTAGTGGGGAAGTGCACCCCGCAGAGATGAAGACCAGGAGGCCTCCCACCCCTCATCGGGGTGAAATCAGCATGCTCAGCTCCTTCCTTGAAATGCCTGGACACCAATGTGTGTGGCAAGGGGGAATAAGCAGGAGGAGTTAGAAATCTGTGTTTGGTCAGAAGACTGAGATCTGGTGGCAGTTACAGGGACATGTTGGGACAGCTCACATGGCTGGAATGTGGTCATGGATGGCTATGTCCTGCTCAGGAAGACAGGCCAGCAAGGTGAGGTGGCGGAACTGCTCTTCAAGTGAGAGAGCAACTCCATTGTATTGAGTACTGTCCAGGGGCAGATGAGGAGCGAGTTGAGAGTCTGTGGGTGAGAATGAAGTGGCTGGCTGGCATGGGGGATGCTGTTGTGCGTGTCTGTTACAGACCACTAGACCAGGATGAGGAAGCTGATGAGGCCTTCTACAGGCATCAGAGAACAGCCGCTTGATCACAGGCCCTGGTTATCACGGGAGATTTCAACTACCCTGACATTTGCTGGCAGGCTTATTCAGCCAGTCACCCACAGTCCAGGAAGTTCCTCCAGTATTGATTCCTCCAGTGCATTGATGATAACTTCCTGATGGAAATGGTGAACGTGCCAACTGGGAGAGGAGTGCTGCTAGATCTTGTCAAAAACAAGTAGGGGTTGGTTGATTCTGAATCACAGAATCACAAATTTTAGGGGTTGAAAGGGATCTCAAGAGATCATCGGGTGCAACCCCCCTGCCAATGCAGTTAGCCTACAGCAGGTTGCCCAGGTAGCCATCCAGACAGGAATTGAATATCTCCAGAGAAAGAGAGTCCACAAGCTCCCTGGGCAGCATGTTCCAGTGCTCTGTCACCCTCACTGTGAAGAAGTTCTTTCGCGTGTTGGTGCGGAAACTTCCAGTGCTCCATTTTTGACCATTGCCCCTTCTCCTATCCCCAGAAACAACTGAAAAGAAGTTGGCCAAATCCCACTGTCTCCCACACTTAGGCTATTTGTTATACATTGATAAAGTCTCCTCTCAGCCTCCTCTTCTCAAGGCTGAAGGTAGAGGGCAACCTTGGTTGCAGAGACCATGAGATGGTGCAGTTCAGGACCTCATGTGGCAGGAACAGAATAGCAAGCAGAATCGCAACCCTGGACTTCAGTAGGGACAACTTTGGCCTTTTCACGCAATTGCTAGAGGAAATCCTGTAGGACAACCGAAAGGGCTTCTACAAATACATTGCAGATAAAAGTAACACTAGAGGCAATGAAGGTATACAGATGAATGAGGTGGGTGCCCTGGCATGGTTTAACCCAGACGGAAGCTAAACACCACACAGCCATTAACTCACCCTCCCTGCTCGTGCTCGGGGATGTGAGAGCGAAACAGGAAAGTGAAGCCTGTGAGTTGAGATAAAGACAGTATATTCAGACAGGAAAATAATAATAACAACAACGTGAAATGTGTTCATCTGATTCGTGTCAATATGGAACAATGCTAGGGCCGCAAGGTATGATGAATGTGACCTTCTGTCTTACACACCCTTGTGTAACCACAAGTCTAAGAAAAAATAGAGTGGTTAATGTATAGAGTTCTTGTATCTTGCAAAGGAATGTTTAGCAATTGATGTCAATAGAGAGCTTGAAGGGAAGTGTATTTGTAGGCTTTTCCTTGAAGTCTATGATATCTGGGAGGGTTTCAGAATAACTGCTAACTGTTACGACTATTACATGGGACACTATGCAAGTCTCTGATATCTGGCCAGGAGATTAAGGAGAAGGAGAAAGCTGAAGAATGACTCAAAGACAAAGCTTGCAGGGGACGCTGCACAAGTCTCTGACATCTGGCCAAGTTTGACAAAGGAGAAGGACAAGAGGGAGGAAGACTAGGAGCCTTCAGCATGAAGAGACCCCTAGAGGGACCACCAGAGACTGATACGCATGCTCCAGTAGGAGGGTTTGGATTCCGGAAACTAATTATAATAACCCTGTATTTTCAGAAGTAGTAATGAATATGTATTATGCCTAGGAGCATAAAAATCAGCTGCTTGATGTAACTGGTGTGCATCTTGCTGTAGCAGAGAGTCCCGGCACACCCAGCGCTGGTTGCTTACCTCTATTCCTTTAATAAATTGTAAACGTTGATTATAGTCCTATTTTGAAGACTGAGCCATTTATTACAACAATAATAATAACAATAACAATAATGATGATAATAGTACGACTGGCTGGCAGAGGGGCTCAGGCTGCACAGCATTGCACAAGCAACAAGAGTACAGGGGCTGAGCATCGGCAGGGGATGCAGTAGTGGAAGGGACAGAAATGTATTTGGGAGAAGCTGTACATGCTTCCCAGCTTCTTGGAGAGCTGCAAAACTACGAGACAAATCTGGCAAAGGGAAAAGGGCCAGGAGGCCATGTAGGAAGAACACTGCCCTTGAGATACAGATAAAAACAGCAAGAGTTGCGGTGTGTGAGAGGACAGAAATAACAGTGGGGGCTCAACAAAAGCAGCGGATGTAGCAGGGGCTGAGACAGGTTACTCATTGATGAGCCTCTGGCTGTGGGCCAGGCTCAGGTGGCCTCAGAAAGCCCACAGCACAGCTCCCAGCTGCACTGCAAGCCTCTGTCCCACCGTCCCCAGCTCACAGCAAAGAAGACACCTGAAGCAGACGCTTCTCCCCAAAAGCAGCAACCAAAAAGATGCTGGGGCAGGCGCCATGGGCAAGGCTGTCTCCTTCTGGCCCTGCCGTCCTGCTGCTCGTGATCTGTGAGTTGGGGCATTGTTGAGTGTGGGGGGTTAGGGCTGGAGGGCTGCTGCTGGGGGCAGGATAGGCCCGTGGTGGGCACGGGGGAGGATGGGGACAGTGTGTGCAGGCAGGTATGCAGCACTGTGGGGCAGAGATGTTTGGGGAAAGCAGGACGCCATGACCCTCTAAGCAAAGCTGTCTCTGCCCCATGCTGCAGGTGCTGGCGTGACTACCCAGGACATCTGCAGCTCTCCAGGATTTCGGGAACATGGAGGTGGGTCACAAAATGACCTTGTCCTATGGAAAGAGATGGGAAGAGAAAGGGGATTATTCCCTCACAATTCCCCCTATAAGCCCCAAGAGAGCAGATTCTTCCAGCCTTGGCATGCACTTGGTTTGTCACCCAGCAATCACTACGCTTGCCTGGGGAATCCCTCTGCCTTCTCTCCAGGTAACAACCAGGCTCCAGTCCTGTACCTCAATGCTTCCAGTGCCCAAGAAGGGGAAACAGTTTTGGTTCATTGTGTCATTGATTGGCAGTTTCCTGCCACACGAGTTGTATTCTGCAAGAATGGACTGGAGGAGTTCAGCCTGCAAGCCCAGCAGGGCAAGGTCATCTACGCTCTGGTCCTGAACATCACCTCGAGAAGTGCTGGGACGTACACGTGTGGGTACCAGCAAAAGAACAAGAAAAACAGGGTGAGAAACTCTGCTCTCAGTGCTCCCCGGACCTTGTCTGTGGCAGGTGAGACACAGCCCCAGGGTGGTGAGGGTAGAAGGTTTTGGAAAACTGCTGAAGCTGGAGCTGTGTGCTGCAGCAGGCAGGGCATGGCTCTGGGGTGGTTCCCCCTCAAGAGTGTTCCCTCTCCTCAGAGGCAGCCCCTACAGAGAGAAAGCTGCTCTCAAGGGCTGTCCCCATCCCTGCAGTAGCACCTCGGTTGAGGCATGGGGCTGTGCAGTGCCCATGCAGAGAGAGCAAGAGCTGGGGATGTTGATGGACCCTGGGTTGAGCCTGGCATGTTGCAAGATCTGCCCTGTACATTGATGAGCCTATGGCAGGGGAAGCGGGATGATTGTCATGAGACAGGCTATAGCCTGTACATCAGCAACAGTGTGGGATGGTTCCAGAAGGGAGAGCACAGTGGTGCTGGTTTGAGACACAGAAAGGTGCCTGCTCAACAAGAAAAAACAGGAAGAAAAAGGACTCGGGTGTGACGGTGTGCCAGGTCTTGGCCCCACTAAGAAAAACCCCTTTTGACCCAAGACACAGGTGCTGGTGAGACCACTGCTGATATCCAGAGCTCCACAGGTGAGGACAAGCATGAGGGTGTGCCGGTTACATGGGCACGTCCTGCTCCCTGCCTCTCCCCATCACACCCCGCTGCCCTCACACCCTCTGTCGCCCGGTTCCCCATGCCTGGCTCCCACACACTCTCCCCATAGGCACAGCGCTGGCAGTGGCGGCCGTCAGCCTCGTCCTCCTGGCTGCAGGCAGCTGGTTTGCCATCAGGAAAGGTGAGGGAGTGGGGGAAAGTGGGGGGAAAGGCTGAGGCCGTAGGGGTCCTGCTGCGGGGCTGGGGCAGTGGGAAGGGCAGTGGGATGAACCTGGGGGTGCACAGCTGGGGCTGGTGCCTGGGGGTGATGGCTGTGGGCAGCCCAGCTGGGAGGGCTGCTGAGGGAACTGGGGAGCTTCAGCCTTCATCCCCCAGCCCCGAGATGGGAGCCAGGGCTGGGCAGCACCTTGGCCTGTGCACCTCAGCCTCTGTTCTTCTTGCAGGTGCCTGCAGAGGGAGATGCCCAAGGTGAGCACCAAGGACTCCTGGCTGTGGGGTTTGCAGGAGGGAGTTGGGGGCATGGTGGGGCCCTGGGGTGCTCCTTGGCCAGGGGCAGCGTTCTCTGTGTGTGTGAGGCTGCATTCCTTGTGCTGGAGCACGGAGGACAGGCTTTGTCAAGGCGTGGATTTCAGCTCAATACCTCATGTAGGAAAGCACCGCCCAAAAGAGTCTCTCACAGTGCCTCTTGTCCACAAATGCACACTCCAGAATGATTCCGTTCCTCTCCAGGCATCAGCACGTTGACAGACCACAGATGGAAGACACCAGCAACGGCAAAGTCCAGTGTGAGTACTACCTCCTCCCTTGGGGGAAGACACATGCCCCTCTGACCATGGTCACCCCTGCTTATACATTCCCCATGCAATCCCACCACTTCGTTTCCCACTGGGACATACAAAATCCCTGCCCGTTCATCAAGGCCAGGTTTCTCTCCAGCACCTCATGTCCTGCTTCTTCCTTGCATGCTAATCGTGGCTGCTGGCTGCACAAGGGACATGGCAGCATCCCAGTGCTCCAAGGGACAAAGCCCATTTGCTTGGGGGGTCCTTCCACACCAGCTCCGGCCCCAGGCTGCATTTCCCCCACTCCAGCCTCTGCTTTTGTCCTTTCTTCAGTTTCCTGTCAGAGGAATTTCTGCTCAGAGAAGCAAAAAGCACCGCGTAGCAATGAAGGATGTGGCTCCTTGCCCTGGTGGGGAAAACATTTAGAGCTTGCTCTGAAACCACAGGCAGCAGCCAAGGGAGGATGTTGTGGTTGGGTGACAGGCTATAGATATATCCCCACCCTACTTGCACCTCGCTCATGTTGCAGCATGACCTTGGTTTTCCACGCCTGCACAGAGCAGCTCGCAAGGTGTACTGGCTGTGCAAAGAGAGGAGATGCCACAGAAAGCTGGAAATACACCAAAAACCTCAGCATCTCTGCTCCATCTGCTCTGCTTAATTTTCATCCCAGATCAGGGTGATGGGAGAGGAAATGTGGCCAGGCATTGAGAGCTGACCACAGGCAGCTGCTGCCCAAGGTCAGTGTGAGTTTCAGCCCTCCAGCAACAGGCAGCAAGGGCTCATGGTGTGTATTTTTTGCTCCCACAGACTCCACCATCGCCCATGTTCGACGGGAACAGGGGTGAGTCGTGGCACAGCTGTGCACAGCTCCTTTCTGCACTCCTGCAGCCTCGTGCCTGCTCATTGTGCAGGGCTCACAGTCAGCAGCTGAAGTAACAGAAGTTTTCTTTTTCCCCCTAAAGCCTCCTCCCGTGCAGCACATGAGAAACAACACGACATATGCCACGGTGACCCGCACCCAGATCCGATAGCGCTGCCACAGGGCAAGGGCACAGGAGCCTTGCCCACGGCTGCCTTTGCTCTGTTCAAGAGGGCTTGTGCAGCCATAACGTGGGGCTGGGAGTGCACTTTGGTCTTCTTTGTTTGTTTGTTTTTTGTCACAGGGAAGGGCTGTGAGTGTCTAGCCAAGACGATGTAGGACTCATACCTCCATCTACAAGACATTAATACTTCCAAAATATATGAGCTATACCAAATCTTACTGTGAGTGTATTGACTTTTTCTGAATAAAAGAAAACATCTTGCTGTTCTCAGTGGATGTCGTGTAAACCTAAATTGCATTATAATTTCATGGGAATGTTATTCTACCCACCCACAGAGATGCCCATTTTTGACCTACATGGGCAGATATCACTGCAGGGATGTCCTCGCATGTGTGGACCAATCGGTGAGTGCACTGCAGATGTGGTTTTGCTTTGATGACAAATACACATCTCTGACTTTGTGTTCCTGATGTCACCTCCGTCTCATGCACCCATATCAGAAATGTGAAGGAGCAGACAGAAAGACACCGAGACACAAAGGGCTGGCAGTGTCGATCTGAAGGGATGTGAAGAGCCTTGCACACAGACCTTACTGAGAAGAACTACACCAGCTCCTTCCTGTTTGGGGTGGCTTTATTCAGAGCTCGCAGATCAGCACGGCTTTCCCCAGTGCTCTCTGCCTCTCTCAGAGAACCAGCTGCATCACCTCTCCCTTGCTCAGCTTTTGGCATGCAGTGGGTGTTGAGAGCAGTTTGGACTGAGAGAGCTGCAAAACAAGGGAGAACAAGGAGTGGCCTTGCTGTGGCGGTGCCCACCATGGGGAAATGCTGGGAGCATGGAAGGAGGGGGATTCAGACAGAGCACAGCCACGTGAAGCTTCAGCCTCCTGCATTCGGATGCACTTTTGGCTTGCATTTGCTCTCCAACAGCCTGCCCTCTCGCAACCATGACGTGCACACTTAGCCTGGAAGGCTGGGCTTGGGCTGAACTCACCTTCACTCTGCCCATCTCATCCACGTTGGCATCTGGAGGGAGAACCTGAGTTAGTGTCCAGCCACACACAGCAGGCAGGGCTTTCCCGCCCCTCACCACAGTTGCCCCCATGGTTACAGCTTGCCATGGCAAAGGCATCAGCACTGTCACACAGTGCCTAGAGAAGGGTGAAGAAGGGACTGGCACTTACAGAAATGGCTGGGGTCAGCAGAAGAGTCTTGAGCACTACCAGCACCACACAGAGGCATAGAGAGAGGAGAGAAAAAATGTCCTGAAGGTCTGCAGCACCACTGCCACAAAGAAGCACAGGGCCATTTGGGCTACTCCCACAGATGATGCTATAATCCTTCCAGGATTCAGCTGAAGTCCACCCCACAGCAAGACACTTTCTCCCACGCCTTCTGCACAGGGAATGCAGTCACACAGAAGGACAAATCTGCCCCTGGCCATGCAGCACCCAAGGGCCCTGCCATGCCCCCAACTCCCTCCAAAAAAACCCACAGCCAGCAGCCCTTGGTGCTCACCTTGGGCATCTCCCTCTGCAGGCACCTGCAACAAGAAACAGGGGCTGAGGTGCACAGGCCAAGGTGCTGCCCAGCCCTGGCTCCCATCTCGGGGCTGGGGATGAAGGCTGAAGCTCACCAGCTCCCTCAGCAGCCTCCCCAGCTGGGCTGCCACAGCCATCACCCCCAGGCACCGTCTGCCCCAGCTGTGCACCCCCAGGTTCTCCCCAACCACATTTCCCACTGCACCAGCCCCATAGCAGGACCCCTACGGCCTCAGCCTTTCCCCCCTCTTCCTCCACTCCCTCACCTTTCCTGATGGCAAACCAGCTGCCTGCAGCCAGGACGACGAGGCCGACGGCTGCCACTGCCAGCACTGTGCTGTGGGGAGGGTGTGCGGGAGCCAGGCATGGGGAGCTGGGGGACAGAGGGTGAGAGGGCAGTGGGGTGTGATGGGGAGAGCCAGGGAGCAGGACGTGTCCATGTAACCGGCACAGCTCCTGCCTGGTAAAGCTCCTGCTTGTCACCATGCCCTGGGGATGGCAGCACAGCACGCCCACTCCCCATACTCCGGTTTCTGGAGGCGCAGGAGGGAATCACTCACCTGGGGGTGATGGACTTGCTGGGGAACTCACCACATTGCCTGGCAGGACAAAAGGACACGCTTAGTGTCTACAGTGCACCCAGATCCTTCCCAGAATGAGCCTCAGCCCCATGGCCACATCCCCCATCGACAGCCAGCACCAACCCCAGGGAAGGTATAAAATGCCCGTGGCTGTTGTTGCCAACATGGGCCCCATGGATCTGCTGTCTAAATTCCTTCGTGTTTGGTTAAGTATAGCTTGGCCAAGGTGTGCCTGCCCATTAAATATGGCATCACCACTCTCATCTGTCTGTGATTCTGGGGGCTAGAGGATCACACAATCACAGAATGGCCAAGGTTGGAAGGGACTTCTGAATGTCTTGTAGTCCAGCCTTCTGCTGAGCAGGATCAAATAGGACACACTGCACAGGATGGCATCCAGGTGGATTTGGAATATCTCCACAGGAGACTCCACAGCGTCTCTGGTCAGCCTGTTCCAGTGCTCTGTCACCCTCCCAGTAAAGAAATGCCCCTCATATTCAGATGGAACTTTCTGTGCTTCAGTTTGAGTCCATTGTCTCTCACCCTTTCCCTGGACACAAGCGAAAAGAGACCAGATCCATCCTCTCAACTCCCTCCCCTCAGATATTTTTAGACATGGATGAGGTCTCCCCTCAGTCTCCTCTTTTCCAGGCTAAACAGGCTCGGTTATCTTGGCCACGGTCCTCTGATCATCTTTTCAGCCTTCCTCTGGACTCTCTCCAGTTGTTCTATGCCCCTCCTGAACAGGGAATCCCAGAACTGGCACAAAATGTTTTGTGTTCCATGTAGGGAAGTGATTCCTTCCCAGGAGCTCTTGCCCAGAGAACAAATACCCTCTCCCTTGCCATCACCACCCACACAGACCTCTCTTCAGTCACACATCCCCACGCTCAACCTCATGTAGGGAACTGCAGATGTCCTAGGTGGTCACGCCAGCAGCTGCACCTTGGGGCACAGAGGGATTTGTTTAGAGGGAGTGAGAGCTGGGGCACCCACACGCTTGTGTCCATGTCCCTGCTGCTGGGTCCTTGCCATGTCCTCACTGCTGTGTCCTTGCTATGCAGGCACCTTGTCACCCCTACGTCTCAGTCCAGCACCCCTGTGGTCTTCTCCCTTGGTTCAATACCATGTCCCTTTCAGCTGGTTTGATGTTCCACCCAGAGGTCTCCAAATACCTAAGAACTCCAATATCTCCCTGTTCTCACCCTAGAGTTCCAGACCCATTTTAAGAGCCAGAAATGTAGACTTCTTCTTCACACATAGGTAAATGCCCAGCTTATGACAATCTCCACTTTTCTCCTGCCATAGGCTCATCAATGCACAGGGCAGATGTTGAAGCATGCCCCATGCTCCATATTTGGAGCACAGGTGGTGCTGCAGGGACATGGGGACCCATTGGGAGCTGCTGTCTCTCTCTAGGGGCTGCCTCGGAGGAGAGGGAACACTCCCATGAGGGAACCACCCCAGAGCCTGCTGCAGCACACAGCTCCAGCCTCAGCACAGCCATGTGGTGGCAAGTGCCTCTGTCCCTTCTCACCCCTCCAGCCCAGGGCCATGACTCACCAGGGACATCCAGGATTTGGCCAGCACTGAGGGCAGAGCTCCTCCTCTGTTTCATCTCATTCCACTCCTGGTACCCACAGGTATATCTTCCTGCAGTTCTTGACGTGATGTTCAGGACCAGGGAGTAGCTCAGCTGCCTTTGCTGGCTTTCTGGCTGTACTGCTCCTTCCCATCCTTGCAGATGATGATTCGTATTACAGGTGACACCACAGGGAGAATACACTGGAGCACAACTGTGGTACCTGGCTGACCCGAAGTTGAGTTCATTTGGAGAGCAGGAGCTGGAAGATCCCCTGCAGGAGACACAGCAGTGAAGGGCTGCCATAGGGCAGAGCTCACAGTGGTTGGGCTTCCAAGTGCCCTGGCTCTGGGAGGGAAGGACTCACGAGTACCTGGGGAGCTGCAGATGTTCTGGGAGGTCATGCTGCCACCTGTACCTGGGGGCAGAGAGGGATTCGCTGAGAGGAGCAGTGACCAGGCTCAACCATATCTCCCTACTCCCATATCCCCCCGACCAAATCCTCACAGCTAAGCAGACATCATTACATCTGCGTGTTCTCAAGCTGTATCTCTTCAATAACCTCTTGAACAATGCCAATCCCAATCCCCGTTTTTGTGGATTTATTGTTCCAGGTAAATTCCATATCTCCTTAAAAAATTCAGCAGTCCTAGAGCCTCAGAGCAACACTCCAGACAATTTATGGTGTTGGAGAAGTGTGCCCCTTGCTCAGATCTGTATCATACCTGGAGGAAGCCATCCCCATCCTGCTTTCCCCAAACAAACTCTGCCCCACAGTGCTGCACGCCTGCCCCACACACGCTGTCCCCATCCTCCCCTCTGCCCACCATGGGCCTGTTCTGCCCCCAGCAGCAGCCCTCCAGCCCTCAGCCCCCATGCCCAGCAATGCCCCAACTCACAGACCACCAGCAGCAGGATGGCAGGGCCAGAAGGAGACAGCCTGCCATGGTGCCTGCCCCAGCATCTTTTGGGGCGCTGCTTTGGGTAGCAGCGTCTGCTTCGAGTTTCTGCTTTGCTCTGAGCTGGGGACGGTGGGGCAGAGGCTTGCGGTTCAGCTGGGAGCTCTGCTGTGGGCTTTCTGAGGCCACCTGAGCCTGGCCCACAGCCAGAGGCTCTCATCAGTGGGGGCCTTGCCTAAGAACCTGCTACATCCGCTGCTTTTGTTGAGCCCCCACTGTTTTTCCTGTCCTCTCACACACTGCAGCACACACTAGTTTTACTTGTATCTCAGGGGCAACATTGTCTCTGTAAAGAGCTCGGCCCCTTGTGCCCGCTCAGATTTCCTTTCTTCTGACCACATCACTCTGCTTTTCTTCAATGTCTGCAAAAATGATGAGGACGTGAGTGGAATCCTACACCAAGGCCAAAGTGACGCCAGAGCTCTGGGGCAGTTGCTGTGGGCAGATTTCTCCTTCATCCTGTTGGTGAATCAGCTTATGAAGAACTCTCAGGGAGTCTCAGCTGGGGCCATAGTGCTGCCAACACAGCACTGTGGGAGCCATCTGCACCCACACTTTGACCCTCATGAGACCACACAACAACCAGGAAAGGCAGAGGCTTTGTCCTGAAGGCACCTGAGCTCCCCCACGCTGCTCTCTCACAGTCCCCTTCCTCAAAGGAATAGGGGAGAAACTCTGGTGGAAGAAGACTTGTGCAGGCCCAGGGCCAGAGCTGCAGCCCGTGGAGAGGAGCCCACGCAGGAGCAGGAGTCTGGGGGGAGCTGCTGCCCGTGGGAGACCTGTAATGGAGCAGGTCTTCAAGAGCTGCTGCCTGTGGGAATCCCATGCAGGATCAGCCTGGAAGGATGGCATCCCGGGACAGGAACCCCCCACTGGAGCAGGGGCACAGAGTGAGTGTGGAGAAGCAGCGTAGATGAAGTGTCATGGACTGACCACAGCCCCCTTTCCTCCTTTCTTTACACCTTCTGGATGGAGGAGGTGGAAGACTGGGGATTTGGGGGAACATATATATATATTTTTGTTTGCCAAATATATGTATGTTCGAATTACCAAATGCCTTCCTTGGATATGTCTGTACTATCAAATCCAGCCTTAAGGAATGCCATGTTGCAGAAGGCAGGGGCAGGGGCCGCAGCAAGGAAGGTGTCCCCTTGGTGAAGGAGGATCAGGTGGGGCAATGCTTCACCAACTGAGCAGAGAGAAGGCCGTGGGCCCTGCTACGAGGCACCCCCGAGTGAGTGCTGAAGGAGCTGGCAGATGTCATAGTGAGGCCACTCTCCATCATCCTTGATGGGTCAAGGCGAGTGGGAGAAGGGCCCAAAGACAGGAGGGAAGCAAACGTCACTGCTCTTCCAGAATGGCAAGAAGGAGGACCTGGGGAAGTAGAGGCCAGTCAGATCACCTCCATCCCTTGGAAGGTGAGGGAGCAGTTCATCTGGGAAAGCATTTCCAGGCACCTCGAGGACGAGCAAATCATCAGACGTAGTCAGCAGGTATTCAACAAGGGGAGGGCATGCATGGCTAAGCCAACAACTTTCTATGATGAAATGAGTGTCCTGGTAGACAAGGGGAGAGCATGCATCTTGCCTGCCTGCACTTCAGGAAGGCCTCTGACAGTGTCTTCCCTAAGATCGTCACAGACAAACTGTTGATGTCTGAGCTGAAAGGGCAAATGTTGGGGTGGACTGAAACTGATGGAAGGGCTCAACCCCAAGGCGGATGATCAGTGCTGCAAAGTCTAGTTGAAGGATGCTAATTAGTGGTGTAAAACAAGGATCCAAATGCAGTCTAATTGCCATTCAATATCTGTATCACTCTTAGGATGCTGAGGTTACCCTCAGCAAGTCTGCAGCTGACACCACAGTGGGCATTCACTCACCAGGGAGGGCTGGAGGCTGTATGGGAAAGAGGGAGTATCTCTTGCAAGCAACTCTGTATATGGGAATGAGAGAGTAGCTCCTTGCACCTAACTCTGTATATTCCCTTCCAGGAAGAGTCTCCTGGAGGCTTGTGCTGTGAAACATGCATGCACGGGCCTGAAGGAAGGTGTGGGACATGTGTGTTGATTGGGGTTGGAGAGGTGAGGGAATTTCCTTGCAGTAAGGAGCCTGAAACCACATCCCTTCCTGCACTGCCTCCAAGCAGGTCTTGCTGAGTTTTCACCCCATGTTCTTTCCCCTGTTGCCTCCATGCAGCCTTGCAGCCTCACGTCTGCCAGCTGAGCAGCTCCTCTCCTGCCTGCACCCATCTTATCCCAGAGTCCCCCGCTGCACACCAAGGTCCCAGATGTCAGCACTGGGAGCTGCAGAGAAGGGACACCTTGGCTCCTTCCAGGTCTGTGCAGGAGTTGCTGTGGAAGTCTAAAACCCTGATCAAGGCTGGGGATGAGCTGTGGGTGTGGGGGCCAGCCATGCTGAGACCCCATCCCCACCTGCCCTACAGCTGGATGTCCCCGTGCACAATGTCCCCTGCTCAGGGCTGTCTCCTGGGCATGGCGTGATGACAACCAGAATCCCCGGCAAAGGGATGGATGGGTGTGGGGTGGAGACAGACAGACATGGCCAACCCCTGGACCTGTGCATGGCCTCAGACACCCTCAGATCTCAGGCACTTTTCCATAACCCTTCTGCCAGGGCAATGTCAGTAGGTTAGGGGAACTCTTGTGTGTCAGGGCAAAGGGAACAGCAGCTCCCTCACAGGACACATGGCCCCACATAACAGTCGTAGGTCAACTCTCCAAGCTCTGCTCACTGGCTTCCCTCTCAAGGGAAGGGCCCTGCCACGTATCCTGCTTCACCCATTGCTTTTGTTGAGTGCCCACTGTTATTTCTGTCCTCTCACACACCGCAGCACGCTCTGTTTTTTCTGTTTTTACCTGTATCTCAGGGGCAGGCATCCTCCTTGCAAAGCCCTCCTGCCTCTTGTGCCCATTGCGTTTTGCCTTCTCCTGACCAGGTCACTCCGCTTTTCTTCGATTTCCATACAAATAGTTGTGCCAAGGGGAATCCTGCACCAAGATCAAAGTGACTTCAGAGCTCTGTGGCGGTTGCCAAGGCTGTGGGCAGATCTCTCCTTCATCCTGTTGGTGAATCATCCTATGAAGAACACTCAGGGAGTCTCAGCTGGGGCCATACTGCTGCCAGCACAGCACTGTGGGAGCCATCTGCACCCACTGCTCTTCAACTCTCTTCGGCATGACTGCCCATCACTCTTCTGTTTACACTTAGAGGATCATGGGCTCATAACTCTGACAGCCTAGCTCCCAAAGTCCAGAGGATGACCTCGGCTTTCTCCTGGTCTTTCCTGCCAGAGGCTCCTGGCCAGGCCTTGTTCCCCGCCTGCAGTGAAGCACCAGAGGGACAGCCGGGCCTGTGCGCATGGGCCCAAGGGCTCCCACCACAGCCTTTTGGACATCCACTTCATCTCTTCCCACTTCAAAGTGCTCTTTCACAGTACTCGATAGGGAGGGCTCAGAAGTTCACTACAACCTGCAATATGCCTTCTCCAGAAACCCACAAGGCCAAGGAAAACTTGTGTTCTTTCTTGTTAGCTGGTGGGCACACAGTTCTTACCTCATTGACCTCACTCACTGCGGAGCAGCAATGTCCGCCTTGCCATTTTGCAGTCCAGTTTCACATTTCCTGGGCAGGTCCCTTGATCTTGCTCTGCTCAATAGCAAAACCAGCATTCAGGAGAATTTGAATGACTTTCTTCCCTTTCTCAAGAATTCCTCTGCTTTGCTGCCCCATGTGAGGATGCCATCAGTGCACTTCAGGTGCTCAAGGGCTTCACCTTGTTCCACAGCCATCTGCATTTCTCCATGGCAAATGGCAGAGCTGCTTTTGCGTCCCTGGCACCATCCATTGCAGGTGTGCTGGACGCCTGCCAAGGGAAAATAACCTGTGGCCTGCACTCTGATGCTGTATTGGGGTTCCATGGCTAGGGTTTGGTAGCAGGGGTCTGCAGCAGTGGTCTTGCTGAGAAGCCCAGAAGCTGCCTCCTATTTGAAAAGGGCCAGTGTCAGACTGCTCCAAGGGACCTGCTGCAGGCCAAAGATGAGCCAAAAATTGATGTTGACTGTACCTCTATGAGAGCATATTTACGGAGGAAAGAAACCTGTTGGACATCAACAGGTGGCAGAGGGAGGAGTGAGAACCAGCCCTGCAGGCACCAAGGTCAGTGCAGCAGGAGGGCAGGAGGTGCTCCAGACATGCAGCACAAGTTCCCCTGCGGCCTGTGGAGAGGCCCCTGGTGGAGCAGGCTGTCCCCCTGCACCCATGGGTCCCACATGGTGCAGAACTCCTTGTTGCAGCCCGTGGAGGAGCCCTCGGTGGAGCAGGTGGCTGTGTCCTGGAGGAGGCTGTGGCCCATGGAGAGGCTCTGCAGGAGCAGGCCCCAGGCTGGATCTTCAGCCCATGGAGAGGAGCCCACGCAGAACCAGGTGGTCTCGTGTTGTCTTAAGGGGTGTAGCTGATTAACCGTTATGGGTCTGGTCGGATTCATGGTACTGAACAATCACAATCACAGATTCACCAATACCGCATTAACCATTAGGCACCTGGTTGGATTTAGAGCACTGAACTACCATGGTAGTTCACCAAAAACGTATAACCACCCTTAGTGTAGTTGTGTTTAATGAGAACTATTGTAATAAATGACTAAGTACCAAGTAGGATTACAATATTTACAACTTATTTAATGGATAGAGGTAAGCAAACATTGCTGGGTGCGCTGGGAGTCTCTGCTCCACCAAGACGCACACCACTTACTTCAGGCATCTGTTTTTTATGCTCCTAGACTCCTATATATTCACTACTACTTTGAGAAAAGGCAGGGTTATTATAATTAGTTCCCAGAATTCGAACCCTCCTACTGGCGCATGTGTATCAGTCTCCGGTGGTCCCTCTGGGGGTCTCTTGTGATGAAGGCTTGTAGTCTTCCTCCTAGGCATTTTTTCTTGTCCTTCTCCTTTGTCTATCTTGGCCATATGTCAGAGACTTTTTCAGCATCCCCTGCAAGCTTAGTCTTTTAGTCGTCCTTCAACTTTCCCCTTCTCTTAAATCTCCTGGCCAGATACCAAAGACTTGCATAGTGTCCCATGCAATAGTCATCATAGGTAGCAGTTATTCTGAAATCCCATTGTTCTCTTATCCCATATTCACACAAATTACTGGAACATTCCTTTGTAAGATACAAGAGCTATATGCATTAACCACCCTGTTTTTCTTAGACTTGTAGTTATACAAGAGTATGAAAGACAGAAGGTCACATTTCATCATATCATGTGGCCCGAGGATTGTTCCATATTGACACGAATCAGATGAACACATTTCACACTATCATGGGTAGGAACAATGCATTCAAGTGTGATTTATTACAGCAACAGGTACATAGGTTCTTTGGATTGCCAGCCATAGTTACTGTCTGCAAAAGCAAGCTAGCATGCCTGAAATACGCAGGTGACACAGGTGCGCAGCCTGGAAATTAATGCGTTAAAAGGCACAAAGACTCTATAGAGATTTCAAAGTTTCCATGGAGACACACAGTATAACCAAGTGTTCAAATCTCACCCAAAGGCCTCCCAATGGGGGCAGAGGGTGGAAGAGAGGCTCAGCCCATCAACTGATCCCAGGAGTCAGGAGGTCCTTAGGATGGTGTATTCCCTCGGGGTGATATCTCCCCTTACAGTGGTGTCTTCCCCAACATCCCCTCTCTCTTAGGCCAATTAATATTATTTTCTATTTTTTAGGTGGAGCTTGAGTGACTCTAGTCAAGCCTATCTTAGTTATGATTGGTGAAAAGTTATGCTGTCTCCGTTTAAAGTAATAGGCTCTCAGAAACTCACAGTGAATGCTCAGTGAGGGGTAGTTGCACATTGGAGGCACCACCTTGGGCACAGCGAGGTGCTGGAGTTATGCAGGAGCTGCAGAGCATGGCTGCCTGGGGGTGCAGCTGTGAATTCATCCCCTCGTGTTCTCCCGGTATGCAGAGGAGGATCCCGCGATGGCAATGTGATTCTGTGGGCAGGGGGCAAAGCAACGTGGGTGCTGGTGTTGAACGCAGCTAGGAGGGTGCACGATGCAGTGGCAATCCTTGATATGAGCAGAGAGCAGGGTCTGAGCCAAGGGAAGCAGAGCAGTGGCAGTACATCCCTTGGGCATGCTGCCCCAGCTGCCTTGAACCCAACGTCAGTGGGAGCCTGGCCACGGTGGGGGTCATGCTCTGAGCATGCGGAAGCAGGCTGGGGACAACATGGAGCCCAGGGGGACATCAGAGCACCATGGGGACAGGGACGTCTCCAGGCTGCCTGGCCTCGTGGGCACCGTGGCTCCATCTCTCCAGGAGGAGGGTGATGATGGGGGCAGACAGCAGCAGGAGCAGGCTGAGGGCACAGCGCAGGATCCAGACTTCCAGGGGCATGTCTGACCCTGGGAGAGAGGAGGAACACAGTGTGGCCAAGGCAAGCCTTGGAGGACGGCTATGTTGGGAAAGACTGATGAGGAATGGCTCACCCATGGAAGGGAGCTGGGCCCTGTGTGAGGGGCTGCTGCCTGTGGGAGACATGAACACTCTGGGAGTCCCTTGACCTGTGAGTTGGGGCAATCCCAGATGCTGAGCAGACCCTAATCTCTTGTATTGCTTCCTGGAGCAAATGGCCAAAATGAACAATCAACCTTGTGTACTTTGATTTTCATAGGTTCATAAAGTTTAGAGGGAAAGCTAGGAGCAGTAGTGGCACAGCCCGGGGTCCATCGACATCCTGAGACTATGTTTTTTATGCATTGCCCCTGCAAAGGCCCAGGTCTGCAGCAGAAGTGTTCTGCCCTCTGTCCATCCCTAGCCATTTTTGGTTGGTTTATTTTTCCAGGGAGAGGTCCCTGGATCACTGAACACTCCAATATCACTCCTTTAGCAATATGGCTCCAGCCATAGTTTTAGTGCCAGAAATATTGTCCCTTCACTCACACGTACATTACGGCTCAGCTCATAACAATTACTCTACTTGCCCTGCCATAGGCTCATCAATGTACAGGGCAGACCTTGGAGCATCCCTGGCTCATCCAGCATCCATCCACATCCCCAGAATTGCTCTCTGTGCATGGGCTCTGTACAGCCCCATGTCTGCAGCAGAGGTGGTGCTGCAGTGACAGGGGGACCTAGAGGTCCTGGGGGTGCAGGAGGGAATCACTCACCTGGGGGTACAGGAGGTGCAGGAGGGAATCACTCACCTGGGGGTGGTGGACTTGCTGGGGAACTCACCACATTGCCTGGCAGGACAAAAGGACACGCTTAGTGTCTACAATGCACACAGAGCCTTCCCAGAATGAGACTCAGCCCCATGGCCACATCCCTCCACCGACAGGCAGCACCAACCCCACGGAAGGCATAAAATGCCCGCGGCTGTTGTGCCAACTTGGGCCCCCATGGATTTGCTGTCTAAATTCCCTTGTGAGTGGTTAAGTATAGCTTGGCCAAGGTGTGCCTGCCCATTAAATATGGCAACAGCACTCTCATCTGTCTGTGATTCTGGGGGCTACAGGATCACACAATCACAAAATGGCCACTGATGGAAGGGACCTCTGAAAGTCATGGAGTCCAGCCTTCTGCTGAGCAGGATCAAATAGGACACACTGCACAGGATGGCATCCAGGTGGGTTTGGAATATCTCCACAGGAGACTCCACAGCATCTCTGGTCAGCCTGTTCCAGTGCTCTGTCACCCTCCAGTAAAGAAATGCCCCTCATATTCAGATGGAACTTTCTGTGCTCCAATTTGAGCTCGTTGCCTCTCGCGCTTTCCCTGGACACAACCGAAGAGACACCAGCTCCATCCTCTCAACACCCTCTCTTAAGATATTTGTAGACATTGATGAGGTCTCCCCTCAGTCTCCTTTTTTTCCAGGCTAAACAAGCTCAGTTCTCTCAGCTCCAGTCCTCTGACCATCTTAGTAGCCCTACTCTAGACTCTCTCCAGGAGTTCTATGTCCCTCTTGTACTGGGGACCCCAGAATTGCACCAAAATGCTTTGTGTTCCATGCAGGGAAGTGATTCCTTCCCAGGAGCTCTCACCCAAAGAACAACTTCCCTCTCCCTTGCCATCACCACCCCACACACACCTCTCTTCAGTCACACATCCCCACGCTCAACCTCATGTAGGGAGCTGAATATGTTCTGGGTGGTCACACCAGCAGCTGCACCTTGGGGCACAGAGGGATTTGTTTAGAGGGAGTGAGAGCTGGGGCACCCACACACTTGTGCCCATGTCCCTGGGCTGGCTCCTTGCCATGTCCTCACTGCTGTGTCCTTACACAGCTCATGACACTCATCCCACTTGCCCTGCCATAGGCTCATCAATGCACAGGGCAGACCTTGGAGCATCCCTGGCTCATCCAGCATCCATCCACATCCCCAGCCCTTGCTCTCTGTGCCTGGGCCCTGCACAGAGGTGATGCTGCAGGGACACAGGGACCCCTTGAGAACAACTCTCTCTCTCTAGGGGCTGCCTCTGAGGAGAGGGAACACTCCCATGGGGGAACCACCCCAGAGCCTGCTGCAGCACATAGCTCCAGCCTCAGCACAGCCATGTGGTGGCAAGTGTCTCCGTCCCTTCTCACCCCTCCAGCCCGGGGACGTGTCTCACCAGGGACATCCAGGATGTGGCCAGCACTGAGGGCAGAGCTCCTCCTCTGTTTCTTATTCAACGTCTGGTACACACATGTAAATACATGTATTCCTGAGATTCTTGACGTGATGTTCAGGACCAGGGAGTAGCTCAGCTGCCCTTGCTGGGCTTTCTGGCTGTACTGCTCCTTCCCATCCTTGCAGAAGATGATTCGTATTACATGTGACACCACAGGGAGAATACACTGGAGCACAACTGTGGTACCTGGCTGAGCAGAAGTTGAGTTCATTTGGAGAGCAGGAGCTGGAAGATCCCCTGCAGGAGACACAGCAGTGAAGGGCTGCCATAGGGCAGAGCTCACAGTGGTTGGGCTTCCAAGTGCCCTGGCTCTGGGAGGGAAGGACTCACGAGTACCTGGGGAGCTGCAGATGTCCTGGGAGCTCATGCTAGCAGCTGTACCAAGGGGCAGAGAGGGATTTGCTGAGAGGAGCAGTGTCCAGGCTCATCCTGATTTCCCTGCTCCCATATCCCCCCTGACCAAATCCTCACTGTTAAGCAGGCATCATCAAACCTGCATATTCTCAAGCTGTATCTCTTAGATAACCTCTTGAACAATCCCAATACCAATCCCATTTTGTATGGATTTCTTGTTCCAGGTAAGTTTCATATCTCTGTAAAGAATTCAGCAATCCTAAAGCCTCAGAGCAACACCCCCAGACAATTTATGGTGCTGGAGATGTGTGCCCCTTGCTCACATCTATATTATACTTGGAGGAAGCCATCCCCATCCTGCTTTCCCCAAAGTAACAATGCCCCACAGTGCTGAACACCTGCCCCACACACACTGTCCCCCATCCTCCCCTCTGCCCACCACGGGCCTGTCCTGCCCCCAGCAGCAGCCCTCCTGCCCTCAGCCCCCACACCCAGCAATGCCCCAACTCACAGAGCACCAGCAGCAGGATGGCAGAGCCAGAAGGAGACAGCCTTGCCCAAGTCGCCTGCCCCGGCATCTTTTGGGGCGCTGCTTTTGGGGAGCAGTGTCTGCTTCGAGTTTCTGCTTTGCTCTGAACTGGGGACAGTGAGACAGCAGCTTGCGGTTCAGCTGGGAGCTCTGCTGTGGTCTTTCTGTGGCCGCCTGAGCCTGGCCCACAGCCAGAGGCTCTCATCAGTTGGTACCTTGCCTTAAGAACCTGCTATACCACTGCTTTTGTTGAGCCCCCACTGCTGTTTTCTGTCCTCTCACACACTGCAGTACACGCTAGTTTTACTTGTATGTCCCTGTAAATAGCTCCTGCACCTTGTCCCCACTTGGACTTACTCTTTTCTGAACACGTCACTCTGCTTCTCTTCAATGTCTACACAAATGATGGCATCAGGGGAATCCTGCACCAAGGCCAAAGTGATGCCAGAGCTCTGGGGCAGTTGCTGTGGGCAGATTTCTCCTTCATCCTGTTGGTGAATCAGCTTATGAAGAACTCTCAGGGAGTCTCAGCTGGGGCCATAGTGCTGCCAACACAGCACTGTGGGAGCCATCTGCACCCACACTTTGACCCTCATGAGACCACACAACAACCAGGAAAGGCAGAGGCTTTGTCCTGAAGGCACCTGAGCTCCCCCACGCTGCTCTCTCACAGTCCCCTTCCTCAAAGGAATAGGGGAGAAACTCTGGTGGAAGAAGACTTGTGCAGGCCCAGGGCCAGAGCTGCAGCCCGTGGAGAGGAGCCCACGCAGGAGCAGGAGTCTGGGGGGAGCTGCTGCCCGTGGGAGACCTGTAATGGAGCAGGTCTTCAAGAGCTGCTGCCTGTGGGAATCCCATGCAGGATCAGCCTGGAAGGATGGCATCCCGGGACAGGAACCCCCCACTGGAGCAGAGGAAGTGGAAGACTGTGGATTTGGATGAACATATATATCTATATATATTTGTTTGTTTGTCTTCTTCTCACTTCTTCATCTTGTTATTAATAGTTAACAAATTTCATTTATCTCCCGATGCTGAGTTCATTTTGCCTGTGACAATAAAGCTTGAGTGATCTCCCTGTTCTTATCACAAGCCTTCAACCATTCTCATTCTCTTTTCTCCCCCTTACCCTTTCTGGAGTGGGAGTGAGAGAGCGGTTGTGATGGAGCTCTCTGTCCTGCTTAGTGAAATCACCACAACTGCCCAGAAAAGCTTCCATGGGAGTGAAACCACCACAACTGCCCAGAAGAGAGAAGAAACACAAGTACCAAATGCCTTCCTTGGATAGGTATCTACTAACAAAACCAACCTTAAGGAACTTCATGTCCCAGAAGGCAGGGGCAGGGGCTGCAGCAAGGAAGGTGTCCCCTTGGTGAAGGAGGATCAGGTGGGGCAATGCTTCAGCCAACTGAGCAGAGAGAAGGCCGTGGGCCCTGCTACGAGGCACCCCCGAGTGAGTGCTGAAGGAGCTGGCAGATGTCATTGTGAGGCTACTCTCCATCATCCTTAATGGGTCAAGGTGAGTGGGAGAAGGGCCCAAAGACGGGAGGGAAGCAAACGTCACTGCTCTTCCAGAACAGCAAGAAGGAGGACCTGGGGAAGCAGAGGCCAGTCAGATCACCTCCATCCCTTGGAAGGTGAGGGAGCAGTTCATCTGGGAAAGCATTTCCAGGCACCTCGAGGACAAACCAATCATCAGGAGTAGTCAGCAGGAATTCAGCAAGGGGAGGGCATGCATGGCCAAGCCAACAACCTTCTATGATGAATCAAGTGTCCTGGTAGACAAGGGGAGAGCATGCATCTTGCCTGCCTGCACTTCAGGAAGGCCTCTGACAGTGTCTTCCCTAAGATCGTCACAGACAAACTGTTGATGTCTGAGCTGAAAGAGCAGAGGGTAGAGTGGACTGAAAACTAATGGAAGGGCCCAGCCTCAACGCGGATGATCAGTGCTGCAAAGTCTAGTTGAAGGATGCTAATTAGTGGTGTAAAACAAGGATCCAAATGCAGTCCAATTGCCATGCAATGTCTGTATCACTCTCAGGATGCTGAGGTTACCCTCAGCAAGTCTGCAGCTGACACCACAGTGGGCATTCAATCACCAGGGAGGGCTGGAGGCTGTAAGGGAATGAGAGAGTAGCTCTGTCCACCTAACTCTGTATATTCCCTTCCAGGAAGAATCTCCTGGAGGCTTGTGCTGCGAAACATGCATGCATGGGCCTGAAGGAATGTGTGGGACATGTGTGTTGATTGGAGTTGGAGAGGTGAGGGAATTTCCTTGCAGGATGGAGCCTGAATCTCATCTCCCCTCCAGGTCTGCCTCCAAGCAGCTCTTGCTGAGTTTTCACCCCATGTTCCTCTTCCCTATTCCCTTCTTGCAGCCTTGTGCCCCCCAGCTGAGCAGCTCCTCTCCTGCCTGCACCCATCTTATCCCAGAGTCCCCCGCTGCACACCAAGGTCCCAGATGTCAGCACTGGGAGCTGAAGAGAAGGGACACCTTGGCTCCTTCCAGGTCTGTGCAGGAGTTGCTGTGGGAAGTCTAAAACCCTGATCGAGACTGGGGATGGGCTGCGAGTGTGGGGGCCAGCCATGCTGAGACCCCATCCCCACCTACCCCACAGCTGGATGTCCCCGTGCACAATGTCCCTGCTCAGGGCTGTCTCCTGGGCATGGCGTGATGACAACCAGAATCCCCGGCAAAGGAATGGATGGGCGTGGGGTGGAGACAGACAGACATGGCCAACCCCTGGACATCTGCATGGCCTCAGACACCCTCAGATCTCAGGCACTTTTCCATAACCCTTCTGCCAGGGCAATGTCAGTAGGTTAGGGGAACTCTTGTGTGTCAGAGCAAAGGGAACAGCAGCTCCCTCACAGGAAACATGGCCCCACATAACAGTCGTAGGTCAACTCTCCAAGCTCTGCTCACTGGCTTCCCTCTCAAGGGAAGGGCCCTGCCACACATCCTGCTTCATCTGTTGCTTTTGTTGAGTGCCCACTGTTATTTCTGTCCTCTCACACACCGCAGCATGCTCTGTTTTTGTTTTTACCTGTATCTCAGGGGCAGCATCCTCCTTGCAAAGCCCTTCTGCTTCTTGTGCCCATTGTGCTTTGCCTTCTTCTGACCAGGTCACTCCGCTTTTCTTCGATTTCCATACAAATAGTTGTGTCAGGGGAATCCTGCACCAAGGTCAAAGTGACTTGAGAGCTCTGGGGCATTTGCCAAGGCTGTGGGAAGATCTCTCCTTCATCCTGTTGGTGAATCAGCTTATGAAGAAGTCTCGGGGACTCTCAGCTGGGGCCATAGTGCTGCCAGCACAGCACTGTGGGAGCCATCTGCACCCACACTTTGACCCTCATGAGACCACACAACAACCAGGAAAGGCAGAGGCTTCGTCCTGAAGGCACCTGAGCTCCCCCACACTGTTCTCTCAATTCCCTTCCTCGAAGGAAGGCACTGAGCCAAGGGAAGCAGAGCGGTGGCAACACATCCCTTGGGCATGCTGCCCCAGCTGCCTTGAACACAACAGCACCGGGAGTCTGACAAATGTGTGGGGGTCATGCTCTTAGCATGAGGGAGCAGGCTGGGGACAGCATGGAGCCCAGGAGGACATCAGAGCACCATGGGGACAGGGACGTCTCCAGGCTGCCTGGCAACACTGGCACCGTGGCTGCATCTCTCCAGGAGGAGGGTGATGATGGGGGCAGACAGCAGCAGGAGCAGGCTGAGGGCAGAGCGCAGGATCCAGACCTCCAGGGGCATGG
Source organism: Aythya fuligula (assembly GCF_009819795.1). Taxonomy (NCBI): domain Eukaryota; kingdom Metazoa; phylum Chordata; class Aves; order Anseriformes; family Anatidae; genus Aythya; species Aythya fuligula. Next base: position 1,008,608 of record NC_045590.1, read on the forward strand.
CTGACCCTGGGAGAGAGGAGGAACACAGTGTGGCCAAGGCAAGTCTTGGAGGACAGCCTTGCTGGGAAGGACTGATGAGCAATGTCTCACCTCTGGAAGGGAGCTGGGCCTTGTGTGAGGGGCTGCTGCCTGTGGGAGACATGAACATGCTGTGAGTTTCTGGAGCTCTTTGCTGGGACAATCCCAGATGCTGAGCAGACCCTGAGCTCATGTCTTGCTTCCTTGAGCACAGGGTGAGCATTAACAACTGAACTCATGTAAATTCCCAGACAGAGTTTAGTAAAAGTTTGAGGGAGAGCTTGGAGCAGTAGTGACACAGGCCAGGGCCTACTGATATCCCCAAACCTTGCTTTTTTTACATGGCCACTGCAGAGCCCCATGTCTCAGCAGAGGTGCTACTGCAGCTACAGGGGAACCCTTGAGGCACTTCTCCATCCAGGGTCTCCTGTGGAGTAGGGGGAACACTCCCGAGGGGGAATCACACCTGAGCCATGCCCTGTATGATGAAGCACACAGCTCCAGCTTCTGCACTGTCCACATCCCACTAACCCCACAGCCCTGATGAAGGGTCGTGTCTCACCTGGCACAAACAGGGTCCAAGGAGCACTGAAAGGAGAGCACCCAAACTGACTGAGGACTGGCCATGAGGACACTGGGCATTCCCTTCATTCCCAGGGAAGTCTGTGCTCTATCAGAGCCTGGATCAGAGATAACACCAGGACACTCATCAGCCTGCTGTGCCTCACATACTACTATCTACCAACAATATGGCAGACAGCTGTGGAGGAAGCTGCGTCCTGTAGTCTGAGGGGAATGAAGAAAGCTTTCAAGGCCTTGAGACAGTTGGTGAAAGAGTCTGTAGTACAAGTCCCTTTCTCTTCCCTCCATCCATTCTGGAGTGGTGACATTGTATAGAATAGAAGGATCTGGTCCATAAATGCTTGGCTCCGTGACTGGTGCTACAGGCCCAAATTTGGGTTATTTGGTAATGGCTGGTGTTATAAGACACCAGGCCTGAGAGTAATACTTGGGAATGGTTTATCTCACAGACTGCAGAGGGTTCTGCGACAGCAATTAGCAGGGCTCATTTGGAGAGCTTCTAGCTCTCAGATACTAGTGTATCTGCAGGATAATGGGGTTGTAGCAGGGCTTGTAGTAGTGGGGCAGTACCCCTGCAGAGATGAAGACCAGGAGGCCTCCCACCCCTCATGGGGTGAAATCAGCATGCTCAGCTCCTGCCCTGAAGTGCCTGGACACAAATGCATTCAGCATGTGGAATAAGAAGGAGGAGTTGGAAAACTCTGTTTGGTCAGAAGACTGAGATCTGGTGGCAGTTACAGAGACATGTTGGGACAGCTCACATGGCTGGAATGTGGTCATGGATGGCTATGTCCTGCTCAGGAAGACAGGCCAGCAAGGTGAGGTGGCGGAACTGCTCTTTTCATGAGAGAGCAACTCCATCGTATTGAGTACTGTCCAGGGGCAGATGAGGAGCGAGTTGAGAGTCTGTGGGTAAGAATTAAGGGGCAGGCTGGCATGGGGGATGCTGTTGTGCATGTCTGTTACGGGCCACTAGACCAGGATGCGTAAACTGAAGACGCCTTCTACAGGTAGATGAGAGCAACCTCTTGATCACAGGCCCTGGTTATCACGGGAGATTTCAACTACCCTGACATTTGCTGGCAGGCCTACTCAGCCAGTCACCCAAAGTCCAGGAAGTTCCTCCAGTACTGGTTCCTCCAGTGTATTGATGATAACTTCCTGATGGAAATGGTGAACGTGCCAACCGGGAGAGGAGTGCTGCTAGATCTTGTCATCACCAACAAGTAGGGGTTGGTTGATTCTGAATCACAGAATCACAAATTTAAACACCAAGTTAGGTGCGTGTGTCGATCTTCTCAAGGGTAGGAAGGCTCTGCAGGAGGATCTGGATAGGCTGGACCGATGGGCTGAGGTCAACTGTATGAAGTTCAATAAGGCCAAGTGATGGGTCCTGCACCTGGGGAGAAATAAGCCCAAGAAGAGTTACAGACTGGGAGATGAGTGGTTGGAAAGCTGCCAGGCAGAGAAGGACCTTGGAGTGATGGTTGATAGTCGGCTGAATATGAGCCAGCAGTGTGCTCAGGTGGCCAAGAAGGCCAACGGCATCCTGGCTTGTATCAGGAACAGTGTGGCCAGCAGGGCTAGGGAAGTGATCGTCCCCCTGTACTCGGCTCTGGTGAGGCCGCACCTCGAGTACTGTGTTCAGTTTTGGGTTCCTCGCTACAAGAAGGACATGGAGGTGTTCTAGTGAGTTCAGAGAAGGGCGACGAAGCTGGTGAGGGGCCTGGAGAACAAGTCCTACGAGGAGCGGCTGAAGGAGCTGAGCTTGTTCAGCCTGGAGAAAAGGAGGGGCGACCTTATTGCTCTCTACAGGTACCTTAAAGGAGGCTGTAGCGACGTGGAGATTGGTCTATTCTCCCACGTACCTGGTGATAGGACAAGGGAGAATGGACTTAAGTTGCGCCAGGGGAGTTTTAGGTTGGATCTTAGAAAGAACTTCTTTACTGAAAGGGTTGTTAGGCATTGGAACAGGCTGCCAAGGGAAGTGGTGGAGTCACCATCCCTGGAAGTCTTCAAAAGACATTTAGATGTAGAGCTTAGGGATATGGTTTAGTGGGGACTGTTAGTGTTAGGTCAGAGGTTGGACTCGATGATCTTGAGGTCTCTTCCAACCTAGAAATTCTGTGATTCTGTGATTCTGTGAACTGGGAAGAGATAAAGTAGACATCCAAAAGGCTGTGGTGGGAGCCCTTGGACCCATGCGTACAGGCCCAGCTGTGCCTCTGATGCTTCACTGCAGGCGGGGAACAAGGCCTGGCCAGGAGCCTCTGGTAGGAAAGACCAGGAAAGACCAGGAGAAAGCCGAGGTCATCCTCTGGACTTCTGGAGTGGGGCTGTTGAGGATTAGAAGCCCATGATCCTCCAAATGAAAACAGAAGAGTGATGGGCAATCATGCCCAAGAGAGTTGAAGACCAGTGGGTGCAGATGCTCCCACAGTGCTGTGCTGGCAGCACTATGGCCCCAGCTGAGATTCCTTGAGAGTTCTTCATAAGATGATTCACCAACATTCATCAATGGGATGAAGGAGAGATCTTCCCACAGCCTTGGCAACTGCCCCAGAGCTCTCAAGTCACTTTGGCCTTGGTGCAGGATGCCCCTGGCACAACTATTTGTATGGAGATTGAAGAAAAGTGGAGTGACCTGGTCAGAAGAAGGCAAAGCACATGGGGACAAAAGGCAGGAGGGCTTTGCAAGGAAGATGCTGCCCCTGAGATACAGGAAAAAGCAGAAAAACAGAGCTTGCTGCGGTGTGCAATAGGACAAAAATAACAGCGGGTCCTCAACAAAAGCAGCGGATGTAGCAGGGGCTGAGGCATGGCCGTCACTGATGAGAGACGCTCAGTGTGGGCCAGGCTCAGGCGGCCTCAGAAAGCCCACAGCACAGCTCCCAGCTGCACTGCAAGCCTCTGTCCCACCGCCCCCAGCTCACAGCAAAGCAGACACCTGAAGCAGACGCTGCTCCGCAAAAGCAGCACGCCAAAAGATGCTGGGGCAGGCACCATGGGTCAGGCTGTCTCCTTCTGGCCCTGCCGTCCTGCTGCTGGCACTCTGTGAGTTGGGACATTGCTGGGTGTGGGGGCTGAGGGCTGGAGGGCTGCTGCTGGGGGCAGGACAGGCCAGTGGTGGGCCCAGGGGAGGATGGGGGACAGCGTCTGCAGTACAGTCGTGCTTAACTGCAAGGCAGAGTTGTTTTGGGGAAGGCAGGAGGTCACTGCCCCTCTGTGCGGGGCAGGCATGCAGAACTGCAGGACACAGTTGCATATGGGGAAGGATGGGTTGGGATTGCTTCCTCCAGTTATGATGCAAATCTGAGGAAAGGGGCACACTTCTCCAGTACTAAAAGTTTGTCTGGAGCTTTTGTGTGAGACGTTCAGGATGCTGGATTCCTTAGAGATCCTGGGCACTCATACTGGAATATAAAGCACATTCAGACCAGGCTTGGGATGGTGCCAAGTGTGCAGATGAAGCAAATGGCAATTGGAAATGTGCGGGTGAGAAGTCCCCTGTTCAGGCAGGACTGAGCAATTGGGATGTGGGCAGGGAGGTGGGGGTGAGCCGGGTCTCTGCCCCTCTAAGCAAAGCCCTCTCTGCCCCATGCTGCAGGTGCTGGAGTGACCACCCAGGACATCTGCAGCTCTCCAGGATTGCAGGAGCATGGAGGTGGGTCCCAAAAATGAACGTGTCCTGGGGAAGGAGATGGGAAGAGAGAAGGGGATTATTCCCTCACAATTCCCCCTGTAAACCCCAGGAGAGCACACTCCTCCAGCCTTGGCATGCAGTTGGTTTTGCCACCCGGCAGTCACTAACTCTTGCCTGGGGAATCCCTCTGCCTTCTCTCCAGGTAACGACCAGACTCCAGTCCTGTACCTCAACACTTCCAGTGCCAAGGAGGGGGAAATAATTTTCTTTCAGTGTGCCATTGATTGGCAGTTTCCTGCCACACGAGTTGTCTTCTGCAAGAATGGGCTGGAGGAGTTCAGCCTGAAAGCCCAGCAGGGCAAGGTCATCTACGCTCTGGTCCTGAACATCACCTCGAGAAGTGCTGGGACGTACACGTGTGGGTACCAGCAGAGGAACGAGAGCAACTGGGTGAGGAACTCTGCTCTCAGTGCTCCCCAGACCCTGTCTGTACCAGGTGAGACACGGCCCCAGTGTGGTGGTGGCAGAAGGGACACAGGCACTTGCCACCACATGGCTGTGCTGAGGCTGGAGCTGTGTGCTGCAGCAGGCTCTGGGGTGATTCCCCCTCAGGAGTGTTCCCTCTCCTCCAACGGAGCCCCTCGAGAGAGAGCTGCTCTCAAGGGCTGCCCCTGTCCCTGCATCAGCACCTACACAATAGATAGATTTTGTGAGGCAGACAAGGGCATGTGCCCTGAAATGTTTAGGATTCTCAGCAGTAGTGTGTTTTCGGTACTTTTATGCCTCCCCTGGGGTTGATGCTGGCTGTCGGTGGGGGGGATGTGCCCTTGGTACTGCGTGTCCCCTGTCCCGCACAGACATGCTCAGGACACGAGATCAATATGTGCCTAGTCTGGGCAGTACTGGGCAAGCTGCAGACACTCATCCTGTTCCTTTCTCCTGCCAGGCAGTGTGTCCAGCTCCCCAGCAAGGCCATTGCCCCCAGGTGAGTGATTCCCTCCTGCACTCACAGGGAACACAGCAAGGTGCTGCCAGGCTTCCAGGCTGCCGCCCCAGTGCACCTCTGCCATGCCATTCCTAATCCCTCACAAGACACTGGGTCCATGGGGGCCCGCGTTGGCAGAATTGTCCTGGGCACATGCACAGCTCCCTTGGGGATGGTGCTGTCTGTCAGTGGGAAAATGTGCCCGTGGGGCTGAGGCTTATTGTGAGAAGGAGCTGGGTACACTGCAGACTCTCAGCCTGTCCTTCTGTCTTGCCAGGCAGTGTGTCCAACTCCCCAGCAGGGCCATCACACCCAGGTGAGTGATTCCCTCCTGTACCCCCAGGACCACCAGCATGGGTCTCAGTCACTCCAGGGTGTTGTCCCCAGGGCACGGGCCCATGCAGGAGCTTCACCAGGCAGGAGGTGTGCTGCTGCACGGGAACGTCCTGCTCCCTGCCTCTCCCCATCACACCCCACTGCCCTCACACCCTCTGTTCCCCAGCTCCAAATTCCTGGATCCTGCACACACTCCCCACAGGCACAGCGCTGGCAGTGGCGGCTGTCGGCCTCGTCCTCCTGGCTGCAGGCAGCTGGTTTGCCATCAGGAAAGGTGAGGGAGTGGGGGAAGGTGGGGGGAAAGGCTGAGGCCGTGGGAATTCTGCTGAGGGCTGGTGCAGTGGGAAAGGTGGTGGGGTGAACCTGCGGGTGCACAGCTGGGGCAGACGGTGCCTGGGGGTGATGGCTGTGGGCAGCCCAGCTGGGGAGGCTGCTGAGGGAGCTGGGGAGCTTCAGCCTTCATCCCCCAGCCCCGAGATGGGAGCCAGGGCTGGGCAGCACCTTGGCCTGCACACCTCAGCCCCTGTTCTTCTTGCAGGTGCCTGCAGAGGGAGATGCCCAAGGTGAGCACCAAAGGCTCCTGGCTGTGCGACTGCTAGGAGAGAGTCAGGGCCATGGCAGGGCCTTGGGGTGCTTCTTGGCCTGGGGAAGATTTCTCCTTGTGCATGGCTGCATTCCCTGTGCTGCAGACATGGGAGAAGTGGCTTGCTGTTTGCTAGACTTCAGCTGAAGCCCAGATGGATTATTGCATCATCCATGGGAATGGCCCAAATGGCCCTGTGCTTCTTTGTGGCAGTGGTGCTACGGACCCTCAACACATTTTTTCTCTCCTCTCTCTAGGCCTCTCCATGCTGCTGGCAGTGCTCAAGACTCTTCTGAAAACCCCAGCCATTTCTGTAAGTGCCAGGCCCTTCTTCACCCTTCTCCTCTAGGCACTGTGTGAAGTGCTGATGCCTTTGCCATAGCAAGCCGTGGTTGTGGGGGCAACGGTGGTGGGGAAAGGGTAAGCCCTACCTGCTGTGTGTGGCTGGGCACTAACTCACGTTCTCCCTCCAGATGCCAATGTGGATGAGATGGGCAGAGTGAAGGTGAGTTCAGCACCAGCCCAGCAGTGATGGCTGCAAGAGGGCAGGCTGTTGGTAAAAATGGAAGCCAGAAGTGCATCCGATGGCAGGAGCCTGGGGGCTTTGCGTGGCTGTGCTCTGGCTCAATCCCCCTCCTTCCATGCTCCCAGCATTTCCCCATGGTGGGCACCGCCACAGCAAGGCCACTCCTTGTTCTCCCTTGTGTTTTGCAGCTCTCTTAATCCAACTGCTCTCTACATCCACTGCATGCCAAAAGCTGAGCAAGGGAGAGGTGATGCAGCTGGTTCTCTGAGAGAGGCAGAGAACACTGGGGAAAGCCCTGCTGATCTGAGAGCTGTGAATAAAGCCACCCCAAACAAGAAGGATCTGGTGTAGTTCTTCTTTGCAAGGTCTGTCTGCAAGCGCTTCACATCCTTTCAGATAAACACCGCCAACCCTTTGTGTCTCGGTGTCTGTCTGCTCCATCCCATTCCATGTGTGGCTTCATGAGACAGAGGTGCCATCAGGAACACAAAGTCAGAGATGTTTATTTGACATTTCAGGAAAACCACATCTGCAGTGCACACACCAATTGGCACACATGTGAGCACATCTGTGGTGGTTTTACTTGGGTGGGTGGCCAAACTCCACCACAACTGCTCTCTCAAGCCCCCTTCTGGAAGAGGAATGGGGAGAAAATACGATGAAAAAGGCTCAAGGGTTGAGATTAGGTTGAGGATATGGCACAGTAATTATCATGGAGGGCAAAAGAGGCTCAGCATAGAGAGATAGTAAGATTTATTACCTGTTACTAACAAGCTAGAGAAGTGAGAAACAAAGGAAAGAAACCAAAAGAACCTTTCCCCCCACCCACCCTCTTCCACCTCCTCCCTCCGAGCGGCGCAGGGGAATGGGGGAATGGGAATTATGGTCAGTCTACAGCGCTTCTCTGCCGCTCCTTCTCGGTCACTCTCGTCCCCTGTGCTGTGTGGTCCCACCCACGGGATGCAGTCCTTGATGAACTGATCCGGCGTGGCCTTCCCACAGGCAGCAGCTCTTCAACAACTGCTCCAGATATGGGTCCGTACCATGGGGTCCATCCCTCAGGAGAAAACTGCTCCAACCTGGCTCCCCCATGGGCTGCAGCTCCTGCCAGGTCACCTGCTCCTGCGTGGGCTCCTCTCCACAGGGTATAGGTCCGGCCCGGAATCTGCTCGGGCAGGGGTCTTCCACAGATGGCAGCCTCCATCGGTGCAGGTCCACCTGCTCCACCGTGGTCTCCTCCACGGGCTGCAGCGTGGAACCCTGCTCCACCGTGGTACTCCATGGGCTGCAGGGGGACATCCTGCTTCAGCATGGTCCTCACCACAGGCCACAGGGGACTTCTGCTCCGGCGCCTGGAGCACCTCTCCCCCTCCTTCTTCACTGACCTTGGCACCTGCAAGGCTGTTCCTCACTCCCTTCACTCTCCCAGCTGCTGTGTGGCGCAGCGTTTTTTTTCTTGTCTTAAATATGCTCTCACAGAGGAGCAAAACATCACTTATTGGCTCAGCTCTGGAAAACAATGGGGCCCTTCCCAAACACGGGGCAGCTTCTAGATCTTTCTCACATAAACCACCCCTATGGCCCCCTGCTACCAAAACCTTGCCACATAAACCCACTAAACACGTGCCTGGTGACAGGACGAGGGGGAATGGGCTAAAGTTGTGCCAGGGGAGGTTTAGGTTGGATGTTAGGAAAGACTTCTTTACCAAAGGGTTGTTAGGAATTGAAATGGGCTGCCCAGGGAAGTGGTTCACTCCCCATCCCTGGAGGTCTTTAAAAGACGGTTAGATGTTGAGCTTAGAAATATGGTTTAGTGAAGGACTTGTTAGTATTAGGTCAGAGGTTGGACTAGGTGATCTTAAAGGTCTCTTCCAACCTAGACGATTCTGTGATTCTGTGATTTCATTACGTTTCTCCCCACCCAATTCTCCATCCTGTCTAGGTCTCAATGGATGGCAGCACAGCCTTCTGGTGTGTCAGCCATTCCTCCCAGTTTAGCATCATCATCAAACTTGCTGACAGTGCACTACATTCCCTCATCCAAGTCATTGAAGAATATATTGACAAGTACTAGTCCCAGTACCAACCCTTGAGGGACTCCACCAGATACAGGCCTCCAACTCGCCTCCACCCCATTGACCACAACCCTCTGGCTTCTTCCCTTCAGACAGATCACAGTCCACCTCACTACCAGATCACCCTTCACTCACTTCAGGTTAGCTGCGGGGATGCTGTGTATGGGAGATGGTGTCAAAGGCTTTACTGAAATCAAGATAGACCACATCCACTGCTTTAATATCATCTATTCCCCCAGTTATATCCTCATAAAAGGCTCTCAGTTCAGTCAAGCATGACTTCCCCTTGGTGAAGCCGTGTTGACTGCCCCTAATGACACTTTTATCCTTGATATGCATAAAGACAACGCCAAGGCTAAGTTGTTCCAACAGCTTTGCAGAGATGGAGGTGAAGCTGACTGATCTATAGTTACCTGGGTCATCCTTCTTTCCCCTTTGGAAGACTGGAGTAAAATTTGCTTTGCTCCAGTCCTCAGGCACCTTTCCTGATGCCCATGACTTACCACAGATGATGGATAATGGCTTAGCAATGACTTCCACCAACTCCCTCAGCTCCTGGCATGAGCATCTTGAGCATCCCATCGTGACCCGTGGATTTATGGACATCCAGAAATGTTCAGTTTTCTTCTAAACAAAACCACATCTGCAGTGCACACATCAATTGGCAGACACATTCAAGCACGTCCCTGCAGTGATACCAGTCCCTATAGGTCCAAATGTCCATCTGTGTGGGTGCATGGAAGAGCAGCCCTGTGACTTTATCATGCAGTTTAGGAATACATAATTTCCAGTGAGCACAGGGAGATGGTCTCACATGAGGAAAAACCACTGATACACTCAAAATATTACTTGGTACACCTGACATATTTTAGAGGTATTAATTTATTGCAAACAGAGATATGAGTCCTTCAACCTCTTGGCTAGACACACACAGCATTTCCTGTGACAGAACATTCCAGAGAAGCCCAAAGTACACCCCCCTGCCCCATGATATGGCTGCAAGAGACCCCTACAAAAGAATAAAAGCAGCCGTGGGCAAGGCTCCTGTGCCCTTCCCCTGTGACAGCGCTATCAAGTCTGGGTGCGGATCACCGTGGCATACGTCATGGTGTCGCTCATCTGCTGCACAGGAGGAGGCTTTAGGGAGGAAAAGAAACCCTGTTACTTCAGCTGCTGACTGTGAGCCCTGCACAATGAGCAGGCACCAGGCTGCAGAAGTGCAGAAAGGAGCTGTGCACAGCTGTGCCATGACTCACCTTGTCTCGTCGAACGTGGGTGATGGTGGAGTCTGTGGGGGCAAAAAATACACACCATGAGCCCTTGCTGATTGGAGGGGGTGAACCCCCACGAGCTTTGTGCATCAGCTGCCTGGGGTTAACACTCAATGCCTGACCCCTCCCATCACCCTGATCTGGGACGTGCATTAAGCAGCAGTGGAACAGAGATGCTGAGGTTTTGATGTCTTTCCACCATTCTGTGGCATCGCCTCTCTTTGCACAACTTGCAAACTGCTCTGTGCAGGCATGGGTGAACAAGGTCGTGCTGCAACTTGTGCTAATTGCACATCAGGTGGGGATATACCTATAGCGTCGTCCAACCACAACATCCTCCCTTGGCTGCTGCCTGTGGTTTCAGAATGAGCTATAAAATGTTTTCCCCAGCAGTGCAAGAAAACAGAGCCACATCTTTCGTTGCTGTGATGTGCTTTGTGTAGTTCTTGAAGCAGAAATGACACTGAAGAGAAACTGAAGAAAGGACAAAAGCAGAGGCTGAAGCAGGGGAAAGGCAGCCTGAGGCTAGAGCTGGTGTGGAAGGACCCCCAAGGCAAATGGACTTTGTCCCTGGGAGCACTGGGATGCTGCTATGTCCCTTTTGCAGGCAGCAGCCATGCTTTGCATGAAAGGAAGAAGCAGAACATGAGGTGCTGGAGAGAAACCGGGCCTTGATGAACAGGCAGGGATTTTGTATGTCCCAGTAGAACATGAAGTGCTGGGATTCCACTTGAGATGCGTGCACGGCTTCCTCCGAGGGAGGACGTAGTACTCACATGAGACTTCATCATGGTCTGTGGTTACCATCTGTGGTCTGTCAACGTGCTGCTGCCTGGAGAGGAATGGAACGGCTCTAGGGTGTGCGTTTGTGGTGAGGTTGCCACATGAGAAACTAACTTGGGTCGTGCTTTCCTACATCATGTGGTGAACTGGAGTGCAGAAAATAGCAAGCCCCATCCTCCCTGCTTCCAGCACAGGGAATGCAGCCACACACACACAGAGAACACTGTCCCTATCCAAGGAGCACCCCAGGGCCCTGCCATGCACCCAACTCCCTCCAACAAACCCCACAGCCAGCAGCCCTTGGTGCTCACCTTGGGCATCTCCCTCTGCAGGCACCTGCAAGAAGAACAGGGGCTGAGGTGTGCAGGCCAAGGTGCTGCCCAGCCCTGGCTCCCATCTCGGAGCTGGGGGATGAAGGCTGAACCTCCCTAGCTCCCTCAGCAGCCTCCCCAGCTGGGCTGCCCACAGCCATCACCCCCAGGCACCGTCTGCCCCAGCTGTGCACCCCCAGGTTCCCCACCACCACCTTTCCCACTGCACCAGCCCTGCAACAGAATCCCCACGGCCTCAGCCTTTCCCCCTGCCTTCCCCCACTCACTCACCTTTCCTGATGGCAAACCAGCTGCCTGCAGCCAGGAGGACAAAGCTGACAGCTGCCACTGCAGGCACCATGGTTTTGGGGAGGGCATGGGGGATCCAGGCATGTGGAGCTGTGGGACAGAGGGTGTGAGGGCAGCGGGGTGTGATGGGGAGAGGCAGGGAGCGGGACGTGCCCGTGCAGCTGCCACAGCTCCTGCCTGGTAAAGCTCCTGCTTGTCACCATGCCCTGGGGAAGGCAGCCCACTCCCCATGCTCGGGTTTCTGGGGGTGGAGGGAATCTCTCACCTGGGGGTGATGGACTTGCTGGGGAACTCACCACATTGCCTGGCAGGACAAAAGGACACGCTTAGTGTCTACAGTGCACCCAGATCCTTCCCAGAATGAGCCTCAGCCCCATGGACACATCCCCCCATAGACAGCCAGCACCATCCCCACGGAAGGCATAAAAGTGCCCGCGGCTGTTGTGCCAACATGGGCCCCCATGGATCTGCTGTCTAAATTCCCTCATGAGTGGTTAAGTACAGCTTGGCCAAGGTGTGCCTGCCCATTAAATATGGCATCACCACTCTCATCTGTCTGTGATTCTGGGGGCTAGAGGATCACACAATCACAGAATGGCCAAGGTCGGAAGGGACCTCTGAAAGTCATGGAGTCCAGCCTTCTGCTGAGCAGGATCAAATAGGACAGACTGCACAGAATGGCATCCAGGTGGGTTTGGAATATCTGCAGAGGAGACTCCACAGCGTCTCTGGGCAGCCTGTTCCAGTGCTCTGTCACCCTCCCAGTAAAGAAATGCCCCTCATATTCAGATGGAACTTTCTGTGCTTCAGTTTGAGCCCATTGTCTCTCGCGCTTTCCCTGGGCACAACCAAAAAGAGACCAGCTCCATCTTCTCAACTCCCTCCCCTCAGATATTTTTAGACATGGATGAGGTCTCCCCTCAGTCTCCTCTTTTCCATGTTAAACAGGCTTAGTGCTCTTGGCTCCGGTTGTCTGATCATCTTTGCAGCCCTCCTCTAGACTCTCTCCAGTAGTTCTATGCCCCTCTTGTACAGGGAATCCCAGAACTGGGCACAAAATGCTTTGTGTTCCATGCAGGGAAGTGATTCCTTCCCAGGAGCTCTTGCCCAGAGAACAAATACCCTCTCCCTTGCCATCACCACCCCACACACACCTCTCTTCAGTCACCCATCCCCACGCTCAACCTCATGTAGGGAACTGCAGATGTCCTGGGTGGTCACGCCAGCAGCTGCACCTTGGGGCACAGGGGGATTTGTTTAGAGGGAGTGAGAGCTGGGGCACCCACACACTTGTGCGCATGTCTCTGCTGCTGGGTCCTTGCCATGTCCTCCCTGCTGTGTCCTTGCCCAGCTCGTGGCAGTCATCCCACTTGCCCTGCCATAGGCTCATCAATGCACAGGGCAGACCTTGGTGCATCCCTGGCTCATCCAGCATTCATCCACATCCCCAGCCCTTGCTCTCTGTGCCTGAGTCCTGCACAGCTCAGGCACAGAGAGCAAGAACAACTCTCTCTCTCTAGGGGCTGCCTTGGAGGAGAGAGAACTCTCCCATGGGGGAACCACCCCAGAGCCTGCTGCAGCACACAGCTCCAGCCTCAGCACAGCCATGTGGTGGCAAGTGCCTCCGTCCCTTCTCACCCCTCCAGCCCGGGGATGTGTCTCACCAGGGACATCCAGGATGCAGCCAGCACTGAGGGCAGAACTCACATGTTTCTTCTCATTCAACGCCTTGTACCCACAGGTATATATTCCTGCACTTCTTGACGTGATGTTCAGGACCATGGAGTAGTTCAGCTGCCTTTGCTGGGCTTTCTGGCTGTACGCCTCCATCCCGTCCTTGCAGAAGATGATTCGTCTTACATGTGACACCACAGGGAGAATACACTGGAGCACAACTGTGGTACCTGGCTGAGCAGAAGTTGAGTTCATTTGGAGAGCAGGAGCTGGAAGATCCCCTGCAGGAGACACAGCAGTGAAGGGCTGCCATAGGGCAGAGCTCACAGTGGTTGGGCTTCCAAGTGCCCTGGCTCTGGGAGGGAAGGACTCACGAGTACCTGGGGAGCTGCAGATGTCCTGGGAGCTCATGCTGCCACCTGTACCAAGGGGCAGAGAGGGATTTGCTGAGAGGAGCAGTGTCCAGGCTCATCCTGATTTCCCTGCTCCCATATCCCCTCTGACCAAATCCTCACTGCTAAGCAGGCATCATCACATCTGAGTGTTCTCATGCTCTATCTCTTCAATATGCCCTCAAACAAAGTGAATTCCAATCCCATTTTGGGTGGATGTCTTGTTCCAGGTGAATCCCATATCTCCTTAAAAAATTCAGCAGTCCTAGAGTCTCAGAACAACACTCCAGACAATTTATGGTGCTGGAGAAGCGTGCCCCTTGCTCAAATGTGTATTATACTTGGAGGAAGCCATCCCCATCCTGCTTTCCCCAGAGAAACGATGCCCCACATTGCTGCACCACAGCCCCACACCTGCCCCACACATGCTATCCCCATCCTCCCCTCTGCCCACCACTGGCCTGTCCTGCCCCCTGCAGCAGCCCTCCAGCCCTCAGCCCCCACATCCAGCAATGCCCCAACTTACAGAGTGCCAGCAGCAGGACGGCAGTGCCAGAAGGAGACAGCCTTGCCCATGGCGCCTGCCCCAGCATCTTTTGGGGCGCTGCTTTTGGGGAGCAGCGTCTGCTTCCAGTTTCTGCTTTGCTCTGAACTGGGGACAGTGAGACAGCACCTTGCGGTTCAGCTGGGGGCTGTGCTGTTAGCTTTCTGTGGCCACCTGAGCCTGGCCCACAGCCAGAGGCTCTCATCAGTGGGGGCCTTGCCTAAGAACCTGCTACATCTGCTGCTTTTGTTGAGCCCCCACTGTTTTTTCTCTCCTCTCACACACTGCAGCATACACTAGTGTCCCTGTAAAGAGCTCCTGCCACTTGTCCCCACTTGGATTTGCCCTCTTCTGACCACATCACTCTGCTTCTCTTCAATGTCTGCACAAATGATGGCATCAGGGGAATCCTGCACCAAGGCCAAAGTGACTTGAGTGCTCTGGGGCATTTGCCAAGGCTGTGGGCAGATTTCTCCTTCATCCTGTTGGTGAATCGGCTTATGAAGAACTCTCAGGGAGTCTCCGCTGGGGCCATACTGCTGCCAGCACAGCACTGTGGGAGCAATCTGCACCCACACTTTGACCCTCATGAGACCACACAACAACCAGGAAAGGCAGAGGCTTTGTCCTGAAGGCACCTGAGCTCCCCCACACTGTTCTCTCAATTCCCTTCCTCGAAGGAAGGCGCTGAGCCAAGGGAAGCAGAGCGGTGGCAACACATCCCTTGGGCATGCTGCCCCAGCTGCCTTGAACACAACAGCACCGGGAGTCTGACAAATGTGTGGGGGTCATGTTGTGAGCATGAGGGAGCAGAATGGGGACAGCATGGAGCCCAGGAGGACATCAGAGCACCATGGGGACAGGGACGTCTCCAGGCTGCCTGGCCTCGAGGGCACCATGGCTGCATCTCTCCAGGAGGAGGGTGATGATCTCTCCAGGAGGAGGGTGATGATGGGGGCAGACAGCAGCAGGAGCAGGCTGAGGGCAGAGCGCAGGATCCAGACCTCCAGGGGCATGGCTGACCCTGGGAGAGAGGAGGAACACAGTGTGGCCAAGGCAAGCCTTGGAGGACGGCAGTGCTGGGAAGAGATGATGAGCAATGTCTCACCTCTGGAAGGGAGCTGGGCCTTGTGTGAGGGGCTGCTGCCTGTGGGAGACATGAACATGCTGTGAGTTTCTGGAGCTCTTTGCTGGGACAATCCCAGATGCTGAGCAGACCCTGAGCTCGTGTCTTGCTTCCTTGAATACATGGTGAGCATTAACAACCGAGCTCATGTAAATTCCCATACAGAGTTTAGTAAAAGTGTGAGGGAGAGCTTGGAGCAGTAGTGGCACAGGCCAGGGCCTACTGATATCCCCAACCCTTGATTTTTTTTACATGGGCACTGCAGAGCCCCATGTCTCACCAGCGGTGCTACTGCAGGTACAAGGTGTCATGGTTCTGCTCGAGTGGGCAGCCGAGCTCCACCACAGCCGCTCTCTCACTCCCCCTCCTCAAAGAGGAATGGGGAGAAAATATGTGAAAAGGGCTCAAGCGTTGAGATAAGGAAGAGAAAAATCATGCAATAATTATTGTAATGGGCAAAACAGACTCAGCATAAGAAGATGGTTAGATTTATTGCTCATTACTAACAAGCTAGAGAAGTGAGAAACAAAGGAAAGAAACCAAAAGCACCTTCCCCCCCATCCACCCTCTTCCTCTTCCTCCCCCCGAGCGGCACAGGGGAACGGGGGAATGGGAATTATGGTCAGTCTACAGCGCTTCTTCTCCGCTGCTCCTCCGTCACTCTGTGGGTCCCACCCACGGGATGAAGTCCTTGATGAACTGATCCAGCGTGGGCTTCCCACAGGCAGCAGCTCTTCAACAACTGCTCCAGATATGGGTCCGTACCACGGGGTCCATCCCTCAGGAGAAAACTGCTCCAACCTGGCTCCCCCATGGGCTGCAGCTCCTGCCAGGTCACCTGCTCCTGCGTGGGCTCCTCTCCACGGGCTACAGGTCAGGCCCGGAATCTGCTCAGGCAGGGGTCTTCCACAGGCGGCAGCCTCCATCGGTGCAGGGCCACCTGCTCCACCGTGGTGTCCTCCACAGGCTGCAGCGTGGAACCCTGCTCCACCGTGGTACTCCATGGGCTGCAGGGAGACATCCTGCTTCACCATGGTCCTCACCACAGGCCGCAGGGGACTTCTGCTCCGGCACCTGGAACACCTCTCCCCCTCCTTCTACACTGACCTTGGCACCTGCAAGGCTGTTCCTCACACCCTTCACTCTCCCAGCTGCTGTGTGGCGCAGCGTTTTTTTTCCCTGTCTTAAATATGCTCTCACAGAGGAGCAAAACAACATCACTTATTGGCTCAGCTCTGGAAAACAATGGGGCCCTTCCCAAATATGGGGCAGCTTCTAGATCTTTCTCACAGAAACCACCCCTATGGCCCACTGCTACCAAAACCTTGCCACGTAAACCCACTACACAGGGGAACTCTTCAGGCACTTCTCCATCCAGGGTCTCCTGTGGAGTAGGGGGAACACTCCCGAGGGGGAATCACACCTGAGCCATGCCCTGTATGATGAAGCACACAGCTCCAGCTTCTGCACTGTCCACATCCCACTGACCCCACAGCCCTGATGAAGGGTCGTGTCTCATCTGGCACAGACAGGGTCCAAGGAGCACTGAAAGGAGAGCACCCAAACTGACTGAGGACTGGCCATTACGACACTGAGCATTCCCTTCATTCCCAGGGAAGTCTGTGGTCTATCAGAGCCTGGATCAGAGATATCACCAGGACACTCATCAGCCTGCTCTGCTTCACATACTACTATCTACTGATAATATTGCAGACAGCTGTGGAGGAAGCTGCGTCCTGTAGTCTGAGGGGAATGAAGAAAGCTTTCAAGGCCTTGGGACGGTTGGTGAAAGAGTCTGGAGGCACAAGTCCCTTTCTCTTCCCTCCGTCCTTTCTGGGGTGGTGACATTGTATGGAATAGAAGGATCTGGTCCATAAATGCTTGGCTCTGTGACTGGTGCTACAGGCCCAAATTTGGGTTATTTGGTAATGGCTGGTGTTATAAGACACCAGGCCTGAGAGGAATACTTGGGAAAGGTTTATCTCACAGGGTCCAGAGTGTTCTGGGACAGCAATTAGCAGGGCTCATTTGGAGAGCTTTTAGCTACATGTATATCCGCAGGGGGATGGGGTTGTAGCAGGGCTTGTAGTAGTGGGGAAGTGCACCCCGCAAAGATGAAGAGCAGGAGGCCTCCCACCCCTCTCGGGGTGAAATCAGCATGCTCAGCTCCTTCCCTGAAATGCCTGGACACCAATGCATGTGGCATGGGGAATAAGCAGGAGGAGTTAGAAATCTGTGTTTGGTCAGAAGACTGAGATCTGGTGGCAGTTACAGGGACATGTTGGGACAGCTCACATGGCTGGAATGTGGTCATGGATGGCTATGTCCTGCTCAGGAAGACAGGCCAGCAAGGTGAGGTGGCGGAACTGCTCTTCAAGTGAGAGAGCAACTCCATTGTATTGAGTACTGTCCAGGGGTAGATGAGGAGCGAGTTGAGAGTCTGTGGGTGAGAATTAAGGGCAGGCTGGCATGGGGGATGCTGTTGTGCGTGTCTGTTACAGGCCACTAGACCAGGATGAGGAAGCTGATGAGGCCTTCTACAGGCATCTGAGAACAGCCGCTTGATCACAGGCCCTGGTTATCACGGGAGATTTCAACTACCCTGACATTTGCTGGCAGGCTTATTCAGCCAGTCACCCACAGTCCAGGAAGTTCCTCCAGTATTGATTCCTCCAGTGCATTGATGATAACTTCCTGATGGAAATGGTGAACGTGCCAACTGGGAGAGGAGTGCTGCTAGATCTTGTCGTCACCAACAAGTAGGGGTTGGTTGATTCTGAATCACAGAATCACAAATTTTAGGGGTTGAAAGGGATCTCAAGAGATCATCGGGTGCAACCCCCCTGCCAATGCAGTTAGCCTACAGCAGGTTGCCCAGGTAGCCATCCAGACAGGAATTGAATATCTCCAGAGAAAGAGAGTCCACAAGCTCCCTGGGCAGCATGTTCCAGTGCTCTGTCACCCTCACTGTGAAGAAGTTCTTTCGCATGTTGGTGCGGAACTTCCAGTGCTCCATTTTTTGACCATTGCCCCTTCTCCTATCCCCAGAAACAACTGAAAAGAAGTTGGCCAAATCCCACTGTCTCCCACACTTAGGCTATTTGTATACATTGATAAGGTCTCCTCTCAGCCTCCTCTTCTCAAGGCTGAAGGTAGAGGGCAACCTTGGTTGCAGAGACCATGAGATGGTGCAGTTCAGGACCTCATGTGGCAGGAACAGAATAGCAAGCAGAATCGCAACCCTGGACTTCAGTAGGGACAACTTTGGCCTTTTCACGCAATTGCTAGAGGAAATCCCGTAGGACAACCGAAAGGGCTTCTACAAATATATTGCAGATAAAAGTAACACTAGAGGCAATGAAGGTATACAGATGAATGAGGTGGGTGCCCTGGCATGGTTTAACCCAGACGGAAGCTAAACACTACACAGCCGTTAACTCACCCTCCCTGCTCGTGCTCGGGGATGTGAGAGCGAAACAGGAAAGTGAAGCCTGTGAGTTGAGATAAAGACAGTATATTCAGACAGGAAAATAATAATAACAACAATGTGAAATGTGTTCATCTGATTCGTGTCAATATGGAACAATGCTAGGGCCGCAAGGTATGATGAATGTGACCTTCTGTCTTACACACCCTTGTGTAACCACAAGTCTAAGAAAAACAGAGTGGTTAATGTATATAGTTCTTGTATCTTGCAAAGGAATGTTTTAGCAATTGATGTCAATAGAGAGCTTGAAGGGAAGTGTATTTGTAGGCTTTTCCTTGAAGTCTATGATATCTGGGAGGGTTTCAGAATAACTGTTAACTATTACGACTATTTCACTGGACACTATGCAAGTCTCTGATATCTGGCCAGGAGATTAAGGAGAAGGAGAAAGCTGAAGAACGACTAAAAGACAAACCTTGCAGGGGATGCTGCACAAGTCTCTGACATCCGGCCAAGTTGGACAAAGGAGAAGGACAAGAGGGAGGAATACTATGAGCCTTCAGCATGAGAGACCCCTAGAGGGACCACCAGAGACTGATACGCATGCTCCAGTAGGAGGGTTTGGATTCCGGAAACTAATTATAATAACCCTGGTTTTTCAGAAGTAGTAATGAATATATATTATGCCTAGGAGCATAAAAATCAGCTGCTTGATGTAACTGGAGTGCGTCTTGGTGGAGCAGAGACTCCCAGCACACCCAGCGCTGGTTGCTTACCTCTATTCCTTTAATAAATTGTAAACGTTGATTATAGTCCTATTTTGAAGACTGAGCCATTTATTACAACAATAACAATAACAATAATGATGATAATAGTACGACTGGCTGGCAGAGGGGCTCAGGCTGCACAGCATTGCACAAGCAACAAGAGTACAGGGGCTGAGCATCGGCAGGGGATGCAGTAGTGGAAGGGACAGAAATGTATTTGGGAGAAGCTGTACATGCTTCCCAGCTTCTTGGAGAGCTGCAAAACTACGAGACAAATCTGGCAAAGGGAAAAGGGCCAGGAGGCCATGTAGGAAGAACACTGCCCTTGAGATACAGATAAAAACAGCAAGAGTTGCGGTGTGTGAGAGGACAGAAATAACAGTGGGGGCTCAACAAAAGCAGCGGATGTAGCAGGGGCTGAGACAGGTTACTCATTGATGAGCCTCTGGCTGTGGGCCAGGCTCAGGTGGCCTCAGAAAGCCCACAGCACAGCTCCCAGCTGCACTGCAAGCCTCTGTCCCTCCATCCACAGCTCACAGCAAAGCAGACACCTGAAGCAGACGCTTCTCCCCAAAAGCAGCAACCAAAAAGATGCTGGGGCAGGCGCCATGGGCAAGGCTGTCTCCTTCTGGCCCTGCCGTCCTGCTGCTCGTGATCTGTGAGTTGGGGCATTGCTGGGTGTGGGGGCTGAGGGCTGGATGGCTACTGCTGGGGGCGGGATAGATCCGTAGTGGGCAGAGGGGAGTATGGGGACAGTGTGTGCGGGGCAGGAGTGCAGCACTGTGGGGCAGAGTTGTTTGGAGGAAAGAAGGAGGTCATGACCCCTCTAAGCAAAGCTCTCTCTGCCCCATGCTGCAGGTGCTGGTGTGACCACCCAGGACATCTGCAGCTCTCCAGGATTGCAGGAGCATGGAGGTGGGTCACGAAAATGACCGTGTCCTGTGGAAAGAGATGGGAAGAGAAAGGGGATTATTCCCTCACAATTCCCCCTGTAAACCCCAGGAGAGCAGATTCTTCCAACCTTGGCATGCAGTTGGTTTTGCCACCTGGCCATCACTACTGCTTGCCTGGGGAATGCCTCTGCCTTCTCTCTATGTAACAACCAGGCTCCAGTCCTGTACCTCAACACTTCCAGTGCCAAGGAGGGGGAAATAGTGCTGCTTCAATGTACCCTTGATGAGCAGTTTCCTGCAACACGCGTTGTCTTCTGCAAGAATGGGCTGGAGGAGTTCAGCCTGAAAGCCCAGCATGGGAGCGTCAACTACTCTCTGGTCCTGACCATCACCTCGAGAAGTGCTGGGACATACACGTGTGGGTACCAGCAAAAGAACAAGAAAAACTGGGTGAGGAACTCTGCTCTCAGTGCTCCCCGGACCTTGTCTGTGGCAGGTGAGACACGGCCCCAGGGTGGTGAGGGTAGAAGGTTTTGGAAAACTGCTGAAGCTGGAGCTGTGTGCTGCAGCAGGCGGGGCATGGCTCTGGGGTGGTTCCCCCTCAAGAGTGTTCCCTCTCCTCAGAGGCAGCCCCTACAGAGAGAAAGCTGCTCTCAAGGGCTGTCCCCATCCCTGCAGCAACACCACTGCTGAGGCATGGGGCTGTGCAGTTCCTATGCAGAGAGAGCAAGAGCTGGGGATGTTGATGGACCCTGGGTTGAGCCTGGCATGTTGCAAGATCTGCCCTGTACATTGATGAGCCTATGGCAGGGGAAGCGGGATGATTGTCATGAGACAGGCTATAGCCTGTACATCAGCAACAGTGTGGGATGGTTCCAGAAGGGAGAGCACAGTGGTGCTGGTTTGAGACACAGAAAGGTGCCTGCTCAACAAGAAAAAACAGGAAGAAAAAGGACTCGGGTGTGACGGTGTGCCAGGTCTTGGCCCCACTAAGAAAAACCCCTTTTGACCCAAGACGCAGGTGCTGGTGAGACCACTACTGATATCCAGAGCTCCACAGGTGAGGACAAGCACGAGGGTGTGCCGGTTACATGGGCACGTCCTGCTCCCTGCATCTCCCCATCACACCCCGCTGCCCTCACACCCTCTGTCGCCCGGTTCCCCATGCCTGGCTCCCACACACTCTCCCCATAGGCACAGCGCTGGCAGTGGCGGCCGTCAGCCTCGTCGTCCTGGCTGCAGGCAGCTGGTTTGCCATCAGGAAAGGTGAGGGAGTGGGGGAAAGTGGGGGGAAAGGCTGAGGCCGTAGGGGTCCTGCTGTGGGGCTGGGGCAGTGGGAAGGGCAGTGGGGAGAACCTGGGGGTGCACAGCTGGGGCTGGTGCCTGGGGGTGATGGCTGTGGGCAGCCCAGCTGGGGAGGCTGCTGAGGAAGCTGGGGAGCTTCAGCCTTCATCCCCCAGCCCCGAGATGGGAGCCAGGGCTGGGCAGCACCTTGGCCTGTGCACCTCAGCCTCTGTTCTTCTTGCAGGTGCCTGCAGAGGGAGATGCCCAAGGTGAGCACCAAGGACTCCTGGCTGTGGGGTTTGCAGGAGCGAGTTGGGGGCATGGTGGGGCCCTGGGGTGCTCCTTGGCCAGGGGCAGCGTTCTCTGTGTGTGTGAGGCTGCATTCCTTGTGCTGGAGCACGGAGGACAGGGTTTGTCAAGGCGTGGATTTCAGCTCAATACCTCATGTAGGAAAGCACCGCCCAAAAGAGTCTCTCACAGTGCCTCTTGTCCACAAATGCACACTCCAGAATGATTCCATTCCTCTCCAGGCAGCAGCACGTTGACAGACCACAGATGGAAGACACCAACTATGGTGACATCCAGTGTGAGTACTACCTCCTCCCTTGGGGGAAGACACATGCCCCTCTGACCATGGTCACCCCTGCTTATACATTCCCCTTGCAATCCCACCACTTCATTTCCCACTGGGACATACAAAATCCCTGCCCGTTCATCAAGGGCAGGTTTCTCTCCAGCACCTCATGTCCTGCTTCTTCCTTGCATGCTGATCGTGGCTGCTGACTGCAGAAGGGACATGGCAGCATCCCAGTGCTCCCAGGGACAAAGCCCATTTGCTTGGGGGGTCCTTCCACACCAGCTCCGGCCCCAGGCTGCATTTCCCCCACTCCAGCCTCTGCTTTTGTCCTTTCTTCAGTTTCCTGTCAGAGGAATTTCTGCTCAGAGAAGCAAAAAGCACCGCGTAGCAATGAAAGATGTGGCTCCTTGCCCTGGTGGGGAAAACATTTTAGAGCTTGCTCTGAAACCACAGGCAGCAGGCAAGGGAGGATGTTGTGGTTGGGTGACAGGC
Source organism: Aythya fuligula (assembly GCF_009819795.1). Lineage (NCBI taxonomy): Eukaryota > Metazoa > Chordata > Aves > Anseriformes > Anatidae > Aythya > Aythya fuligula. The sequence goes on from NC_045590.1 coordinate 1,031,206, forward strand.
TATAGATATATCCCCACCCTACTTGCACCTCGCTCATGTTGCAGCATGACCTTGGTTTTCCACGCCTGCACAGAGCAGCTCGCAAGGTGTACTGGCTGTGCAAAGAGAGGAGATGCCACAGAAAGCTGGAAATACACCAAAACCTCAGCATCTCTGCTCCATCGCTGCTGCATAATTTTCATCCCAGATCAGGGTGATGGGAGAGGAAATGTGGCCGGGCATTGAGAGCTGACCACAGGCAGCTGCTGCCCAAGGTCAGTGTGAGTTTCAGCCCTCCAGCAACAGGCAGCAAGGGCTCATGGTGTGTATTTTTTGCCCCCACAGACTCCACCATCACCCACAATCGACGGGACAGGGTGAGTCGTGGCACAGCTGTGCACAGCTCCTTTCTGCACTCCTGCAGCCTCGTGCCTGCTCATTGTGCAGGGCTCACAGTCAGCAGCTGAAGTAACAGGGTTTCTTTTCCCCCTAAAGCCTCCTCCCGTGCAGCACATGAGAAACAACACGACATATGCCACGGTGACCCGCACCCAGATACGATAGCGCTGCCACAGGGCAAGGGCACAGGAGCCTTGCCCACGGCTACCTTTGCTCTGTTCAAGAGGGCTTGTGCAGCCATAACGTGGGGCTGGGGGTGCACTTTGGTCTTCTTTGTTTGTTTGTTTTTTATCACAGGGAAGGGCTGTGAGTGTCTAGCCAAGACGATGTAGGACTCATACCTCCATCTACAAGACATTAATACTTCCAAAATATATGAGCTATACCAAATCTTACTGTGAGTGTATTGACTTTTTCTGAATAAAAGAAAACATCTTGCTGTGCTCAGTGGATGTCGTGTAAACCTAAATTGCATTATAATTTCATGGGAATGTTATTCTACCCACCCACGGAGATGCCCATTTTTGACCTACATGGGCAGATATCACTGCAGGGATGTCCTCGCATGTGTGGACCAATCGGTGAGTGCACTGCAGATGTGGTTTTGCTTTAATGACAAATACAAATCTATGACTTTGTGTTCCTGATGTCACCTCCGTCTCATGCACCCATATCAGAAATTTGAAGGAGCAGACAGAAAGACACCGATACACAAAGGGCTGGCAGTGTCGATCTGAAGGGATGTGAAGAGCCTTGCACACAGACCTTACTGAGAAGAACTACACCAGCTCCTTCCTGTTTGGGGTGGCTTTATTCAGAGCTCGCAGATCAGCACGGCTTTCCCCAGTGCTCTCTGCCTCTCTCAGAGAACCAGCTGCATCACCTCTCCCTTGCTCAGCTTTTGGCATGCAGTGGGTGTTGAGAGCAGTTGGACTGAGAGAGCTGCAAAACACAAGGGAGAACAAGGAGTGGCCTTGCTGTGGCGGTGCCCACCATGGGGAAATGCTGGGAGCATGGAAGGAGGGGGATTCAGACAGAGCACAGCCACGTGAAGCTTCCAGCCTCCTGCATTCGGATGCACTTTTGGCTTGCATTTGCTCTCCAACAGCCTGCCCTCTCGCAACCATGACGTGCACACTTAGCCTGGAAGGCTGGGCTTGGGCTGAACTCACCTTCACTCTGCCCATCTCATCCACGTTGGCATCTGGAGGGAGAACCTGAGTTAGTGTCCAGCCACACACAGCAGGCAGGGCTTTCCCGCCCCTCACCACAGTTGCCCCCATGGTTACGGCTTGCCATGGCAAAGGCATCAGCACTTCACACAGTGCCTAGAGAAGGGTGAAGAAGGGACTGGCACTTACAGAAATGGCTGGGGTCAGCAGAAGAGTCTTGAGCACTACCAGCACCACGCAGAGGCATAGAGAGAGGAGAGAAAAAATGTCCTGAAGGTCTGCAGCACCACTGCCACGAAGAAGCACAGGGCCATTTGGGCTACTCCCACAGATGATGCTATAATCCTTCCAGGATTCAGCTGAAGTCCACCCCACAGCAAGACACTTCTCCCACGCCTTCTGCACAGGGAATGCAGTCACACAGAAGTACAAATCTGCCCCTGGCCATGCAGCACCCCAGGGCCCTGCTATGCCCCCAACTCCCTCCAAAAAAACCCACAGCCAGCAGCCCTTGGTGCTCACCTTCGGCATCTCCCTCTGCAGGCACCTGCAAGAAGAACAGGGGCTGAGGTGCACAGGCCAAGGTGCTGCCCAGCCCTGGCTCCCATCTCGGGGCTGTGGGATGAAGGCTGAAGCTCCCCAGCTCCCTCAGCAGCCTCCCCAGCTGGGCTGCCCACAGCCATCACCCCCAGGCACCGTCTGCCCCAGCTGTGCACCCCCAGGTTCTCCCCAACCACATTTCCCACTGCACCAGCCCCATAGCAGGACCCCCACGGCCTCAGCCTTTCCCCCCTCTTCCTCCACTCCTTCACCTTTCCTGATGGCAAACCAGCTGCCTGCAGCCAGGACGATGAGGCCGACGGCTGCCACTGCCAGCGCTGTGCCTGTGGGGAGGGTGTGCGGGAGCCAGGCATGGGGAGCTGGGGGAGAGAGGGTGAGAGGGCAGCGGGGTGTGATGGGGAGAGACAGGGACCAAGACGTGCCCATGCAGCTGGCACAGCTCCTGCCTGGTAAAGCTCACCATGCCCTGGGGATGGCAGCACAGCACGCCCACTCCCCATACTCTGGTTTCTGGAGGTGCAGGAGGGAATCACTCACCTGGGGGTGATGGACTGGCTGGGGAACTCACCACATTGCCTGGCAGGACAAAAGGACACGCTTAGTGTCTACAGTGCACCCAGATCCTTCCCAGAATGAGCCTCAGCCCCATGGCCACATCCCCCCATCGACAGCCAGCACCATCCCCACGGAAGGCATAAAAGTGCCCGCAGCTGTTGTGCCAACATGGGCCCCATGGATCTGCTGTCTAAATTCCTTCGTGTATGGTTAACTATAGCTTGGCCAAGGTGTGCCTGTCAATTAAATATGGCATCACCACTCTCATCTTTCTGTGATTCCGGGGGCTAGAGGATGACACTATCACAGAATGGCCAAGGTTGGAAGGGACCTCTGAATGTCTTGTAGTCCAGCCTTCTGCTGAGCAGGATCAGCTAGGAAACACTGCACAGAATGGCATCCAGGTGGGTTTGGAATATCTGCAGAGGAGACTCCACAGTGTCTCTGGGCAGCCTGTTCCAGTGCTCTGTCACCCTCCCAGTAAAGAAATGCCCCTCGTATTCAGATGGAACTTTCTGTGCTTCAGTTTGAGCCCATTGTCTCTCACCCTTTCCCTGGACACAAGCGAAAAAAGACCAGATCCATCCTCTCAACTCCCTCCCCTCAGATATTTATAGACATGGATGAGGTCTCCCCTCGGTCTCCTCTTTTCCAGGCTAAACAGGCTCTGTTCTCCTGGCCACGGTCCTCTGATCATCTTTGTAGCCCTCCTCTGGACTCTCTCCAGTAGTTCTATGCCCCTCCTGAACAGGGAATCCCAGAACTGGGCACAAAATGTTTTGTGTTCCATGCAGGGAACTGATTCCTTCCCAGGAGCTCACACACAGAGATCAAATTCCCTCTCCCTTGCCATCACCACCCCACACACACCTCTCTTCAGTCACCCATCCCCACGCTCAACCTCACCTGGGGAGCTGCAGATGTCCTGGGTGGTCACGCCAGCATCTGCACCTTGGGGCACAGAGGGTTTTGTTTAGAGGGAGTGAGAGCTGGGGCACCCACACGCTTGTGCCCATGTCCCTGCTGCTGGATCCTTGCCATGTCCTCACTGCTGTGTCCTTGCTATGCAGGCACCTTGTCACCCCTACGTCTCAGTCCAGCACCCCTGTGGTCTTCTCCCTTGGTTCAATACCATGTCCCTTTCAGCTGGTTTGATGTTCCACGCAGAGGTCTCCAAATACCTAAGAACTCCAATATCTCCCTGTTCTCACCCTAGAGTTCCAGACCCATTTTAAGAGCCAGAAATGTAGACTTCTTCTTCACACATAGGTAACAGCCCAGCTTATGACAATCTCCACTTTTCTCCTGCCATAGGCTCATCAATGCACAGGGCAGATGTTGAAGCATGCCCCATGCTCCATATCTGCAGCAGAGGTGGTGCTGCAGGGACATGGGGACCCATTGGGAGCTGCTCTCTCTCTCTAGGGGCTGCCTTGGAGGAGAGGGAACACTCCCATGAGTGAACCACCCCAGAGCCTGCTGCAGCACACAGCTCCAGCCTCAGCACAGCCATGTGGTGGCAAGTGCCTCTGTCCCTTCCCACCCCTCCAGCCCAGGGCCATGACTCACCAGGGACATCCAGGATTTGGCCAGCACTGAGGGCAGAGCTCCTCCTCTGTTTCATCTCATTCCACTCCTGGTACCCACAGGTATATATTCCTGCAGTTCTTGACGTGATGTTCAGGACCACGGAGTAGCTCAGCTGCCCTTGATGGGCTTTCTGGCTGTACTGCTCCTTCCCATCCTTGCAGATGATGATTCGTATTACAGGTGACACCACAGGGAGAATACACTGGAGCACAACTGTGGTACCTGGCTGACCAGAAGTTGAGTTCATTTGGAGAGCAGGAGCTGGAAGATCCCCTGCAGGAGACACAGCAGTGAAGGGCTGCCATAGGGCAGAGCTCACAGTGGTTGGGCTTCCAAGTGCCCTGGCTCTGGGAGGGAAGGACTCACGAGTACCTGGGGAGCTGCAGATGTCCTGGGAGGTCATGCTGCCACCTGTACCAAGGGGCAGAGAGGGATTTGCTGAGAGGAGCAGTGACCAGGCTCAACCATATCTCCCTACTCCCATATCCCCCCTGACCAAATCCTCACTGCTAAGCAGGCATCATTACATCTGCGTGTTCTCAAGCTGTATCTCTTCAATAACCTCTTGAACAATGCCAATCCCAATCCCCGTTTTTGTGGATTTATTGTTCCAGGTAAATTCCATATCTCCTTAAAAAATTCAGCAGTCCTAGAGCCTCAGAGCAACACTCCAGACAATTTATGGTGTTGGAGAAGTGTGCCCCTTGCTCAGATCTGTATCATACCGGGAGGAAGCCATCCCCATCCTGTTTTCCCCAAACAAACTCTGCCCCACGGTGCTGCACGCCTGCCCCACACACGCTGTCCCCATCCTCCCCTCTGCCCACCATGGGCCTGTTCTGCCCCCAGCAGCAGCCCTCCAGCCCTCAGCCCCCACGCCCAGCAATGCCCCAACTTACAGAGCACCAGCAGCACGGCAGTGCCAGAAGGAGACAGCCTTGCCCATGGTGCCTGCCACAGCATCTTTTCGGGTGCTGCTTTTGGGGAGCAGCGTCTGCTTCAAGTTTCTGCTTTGCTGTGAGCTGGGGACGGTAGGGCAGCAGCTTGTGGTTCAGCTGGGACCTGTGCTGTGGGCTTTCTGAGGCCACCTGAGCCTGGACCACAGCCAGAGGCTCTCATCAGTGGGGGCCTCGCCTAAGAACCTGCTACATCCGCTGCTTTTGTTGAGCCCCCACTGTTTTTCCTGTCCTCTCACACACTGCAGCACACACTAGTTTTACTTGCATCTCAGGGGCAACATTGTCTCTGTAAAGAGCTCCTGCCCCTTCTGCCCACTTGGATTTGCTCTCTTCTGACCACATCACTCTGCTTTTCTTCAATGTCTGCACAAATGATGAGGATGTGAGTGGAATCCTGCACCAAGGCCAAAGTGACTTCAGAGCTCTAGGGCAGTTGCTGTGGGCAGATTTCTCCTTCATCCTGTTGGTGAATCAGCTTATGAAGAACTCTCAGGGAGTCTCAGCTGGGGCCATAGTGCTGCCAGCACAGCACAGTGAGAGCCATCTGCACCCACACTTTGACCCTCATGCGACCACACAACATCCAGGAAAGGCAGACGCTTCGTCCTGAAGACACCTGAGCTCCCCCACGCTGCTCTCTCACAGTCCCCTTCCTCAAAGGAATAGGGGAGAAACTCTGGTGGAAGAAGACTTGTGCAGGCCCAGGGCCAGAGCTGCAGCCCGTGGAGAGGAGCCCACGCAGGAGCAGGAGTCTGGGGGGAGCTGCTGCCCGTGGGAGACCTGTAATGGAGCAGGTCTTCAAGAGCTGCTGCCTGTGGGAATCCCATGCAGGATCAGCTTGGAAGGACGGCATCCCAGGACAGGAACCCCCCACTGGAGCAGGGGCACAGAGTGAGTGTGGAGAAGCAGCGTAGATGAAGTGTCATGGACTGACCACAGCCCCCTTTCCTCCTTTCTTTACACCTTCTGGATGGAGGAGGTGGAAGACTGGGGATTTGGGGGAACATATATATATATTTTTGTTTGCCAAATACATGTATGTTCGAATTACCAAATGCCTTCCTTGGATATGTCTGTACTATCAAATCCGGCCTTAAGGAATGCCATGTTGCAGAAGGCAGGGGCAGGGGCCGCAGCAAGGAAGGTGTCCCCTTGGTGAAGGAGGATCAGGTGGGGCAATGCTTCAGCCAACTGAGCAGAGAGAAGGCCGTGGGCCCTGCTACGAGGCACCCCTGAGTGAGTGCTGAAGGAGCTGGCAGATGTCATAGTGAGGCCACTCTCCATCATCCTTGATGGGTCAAGGCGAGTGGGAGAAGGGCCCAAAGACGGGAGGGAAGCAAACGTCACTGCTCTTCCTGAATGGCAAGAAGGAGGACCTGGGGAAGCAGAACTCAGTCAGATCACCTCCATCCCTTGGAAGGTGAGGGAGCAGTTCATCTGGGAAAGCATTTCCAGGCACCTAGAGGACAAACCAATCATCAGGAGTAGTCAGCAGGAATTCAACAAGGGGAGGGCATGCATGGCTAAGCCAACAACCTTCTATGATGAAATGACCAACCTGGTAGACAAGGGGAGAGCATGCATCTTGCCTGCCTGCACTTCAGGAAGGCCTCTGACAGTGTCTCCCCTAAGATTGTCACAGACAAACTGTTGATGTCTGAGCTGAAAGGGCAAATGTTGGGGTGGACTGAAAACTGATGGGAGGGCTCAGCCCGAAGGAGGATGATCAGTGCTGCAAAGTCTAGTTGAAGGACGCTACTTAGTGGTGTAAAACAAGGATCCAAATGCAGTCCAATTGCCACTCAATATCTGTATCACTCTCAGGATGCTGAGGTTACCCTCAGCAAGTCTGCAGCTGACACCACAATAGGCATTCAATCACCAGGGAGGGCTGGAGGCTGTAAGGGAATGAGAGAGTAGCTCTGTCCACCTAACTCTGTATATTCCCTTCCAGGAAGAATCTCCTGGAGGCTTGTGCTGCGAAACATGCATGCATGGGCCTGAAGGAAGGTGTGGGACATGTGTGTTGATTGGAGTTGGAGAGGTGAGGGAATTTCCTTGCAGGATGGAGCCTGAATCTCATCTCCCCTCCAGGTCTGCCTCCAAGCAGCTCTTGCTGAGTTTTCACCCCATGTTCCTCTTCCCTATTCCCTTCTTGCAGCCTTGTGCCCCCCAGCTGAGCAGCTCCTCTCCTGCCTGCACCCATCTTATCCCAGAGTCCCCCGCTGCACAACAAGGTCCCAGATGTCAGCACTGGGAGCTGCAGAGAAGGGACACCTTGGCTCCTTCCAGGTCTGTGCAGGAGTTGCTGTGGGAAGTCTAAAACCCTGATCGAGGCTGGGGATGGGCTGCGAGTGTGGGGGCCAGCCATGCTGAGACCCCATCCCCACCTGCCCCACAGCTGGATGTCCCCGTGCACAATGTCCCTGCTCAGGGCTGTCTCCTGGGCATGGCGTGATGACAACCAGAATCCCCGGCAAAGGGATGGATGGGCATGGGGTGGAGACAGACAGACATGGCCAACCCCTGGACATCTGCATGGCCTCAGACACCCTCAGATCTCAGGCACTTTTCCATAACCCTTCTGCCAGGGCAATGTCAGTAGGTTAGGGGAACTCTTGTGTGTCAGAGCAAAGGGAACAGCAGCTCCCTCACAGGAAACATGGCCCCACATAACAGTCATAGGTCAACTCTCCAAGCTCTGCTCACTGGCTTCCCTCTCAAGGGAAGGGCCCTGCCACACATCCTGCTTCATCCGTTGCTTTTGTTGAGTGCCCACTGTTATTTCTGTCCTCTCACACACCGCAGCATGCTCTGTTTTTGTTTTTACCTGTATCTCAGGGGCAGCATCCTCCTTGCAAAGCCCTTCTGCTTCTTGTGCCCATTGTGCTCTGCCTTCTTCTGACCAGGTCACTCCGCTTTTCTTCGATTTCCATACAAATAGTTGTGCCAGGGGAATCCAAAGGCCAAACCAAGGCCAAAGTGACTTGAGAGCTCTGGGGCATTTCCCAAGGCTGTGGGCAGATCTCTCCTTCATCCTGTTGGTGAATCAGCTTATGAAGAACTCTCAGGGAGTCTCAGCTGGGGCCATAGTGCTGCCAGCACAGCACTGTGGGAGCCATCTGCACCCACACTTTGACCCTCATGAGACCACACAACAACCAGCAAAGGCAGAGGCTTCGTCCTGAAGGCACCTGAGCTCCCCCACACTGTTCTCTCAATTCCCTTCCTCGAAGGAAGGCACTGAGCCAAGGGAAGCAGAGTGGTGGCAACACATCCCTTGGGCATGCTGCCGCAGCTGCCTTGAACACAACAGCAGCGGGAGTCTGACAAATGTGTGGGGGTCATGTTGTGAGCATGAGGGAGCAGAATGGGGACAGCATGGAGCCCAGGAGGACATGAGAGCACCATGGGGACAGGGATGTCTCCAGGCTGCCTGGCCTCGAGGGCACCATGGCTGCATCTCTCCAGGAGGAGGGTGATGATCTCTCCAGGAGGAGGGTGATGATGGGGGCAGACAGCAGCAGGAGCAGGCTGAGGGCAGAGCGCAGGATCCAGACCTCCAGGGGCATGGCTGACCCTGGGAGAGAGGAGGAACACAGTGTGGCCAAGGCAAGCCTTGGAGGACGGCAGTGCTGGGAAGGGCTGATGAGCAATGTCTCACCTCTGGAAGGGAGCTGGGCCTTGTGTGAGGGGCTGCTGCCTGTGGGAGACATGAACACGCTGTGAGTTTCTGGAGCTCTTTGCTGGGACAGTCCCAGATGCTGAGCAGACCCTGAGCTCATGTCTTGCTTCCTTGAGCACAGGGTGAGCATTAACAACTGAACTCATGTAAATTCCCAGACAGAGGTTAGTAAAAGTTTGAGGGAGAGCTTGGAGCAGTAGTGGCACAGGCCAGGGCCTACTGATATCCCCAAACCTTGCTTTTTTTACATGGCCACTGCAGAGCCCCATGTCTCAGCAGAGGTGCTACTGCAGCTACAGGGGAACCCTTGAGGCACTTCTCCATCCAGGGTCTCCTGTGGAGTAGGGGGAACACTCCCGAGGGGGAATCACACATGAGCCATGCCCTGTATGATGAAGCACACAGCTTCACCTTCTGCACTGTCCACATCCCACTAACCCCACAGCCCTGATGAAGGGTCGTGTCTCACCTGGCACAGACAGGGTCCAAGGAGCACTGAGAGCAGAGCACCCAATTTTACTGAAGACTGGCCATGAGGACACTGAGCATTCCCTTCATTCCCAGGGAAGTCTGTGCTCTATCAGAGCCTGGATCAGAGATAACACCAGGACACTCATCAGCCTGCTGTGCCTCACATACTACTATCTACCAACAATATTGCAGACAGCTGTGGAGGAAGCTGCGTCCTGTAGTCTGAGGGGAATGAAGAAAGCTTTCAAGGCCTTGAGACAGTTGGTGAAAGAGTCTGGAGGCACAAGTCCCTTTCTCTTCCCTCCATCCATTCTGGAGTGGTGACATTGTATAGAATAGAAGGATCTGGTCCATAAATGCTTGGCTCCGTGACTGGTGCTACAGGCCCAAATTTGGGTTATTTGGTAATGGCTGGTGTTATAAGACACCAGGCCTGAGAGTAATACTTGGGAAAGGTTTATCTCACAGACTGCAGAGGGTTCTGCGACAGCAATTAGCAGGGCTCATTTGGAGAGCTTCTAGCTCTCAGATACATGTGTATCTGCAGGATAATGGGGTTGTAGCAGGGCTTGTAGCAGTGGGGCAGTACCCCCGCAGAGATGAAGACCAGGAGGCCTCCCACCCCTCTCGGGGTGAAATCAGCATGCTCAGCTCCTGCCCTGAAGTGCCTGGACACCGATGCATGTGGCATGGGGAATAAGAAGGAGGAGTTGGAAAACTCTGTTTGGTCAGAAGACTGAGATCTGGTGGCAGTTACAGAGACATGTTGGGACAGCTCACATGGCTGGAATGTGGTCATGGATGGCTATGTCCTGCTCAGGAAGACAGGCCAGCAAGGTGAGGTGGCGGAACTGCTCTTTTCATGAGAGAGCAACTCCATCGTATTGAGTACTGTCCAGGGGCAGATGAGGAGCGAGTTGAGAGTCTGTGGGTGAGAATTAAGGGCAGGCTGGCATGGGGGATGCTGTTGTGCGTGTCTGTTACTGGCCACTAGACCAGGATGCGTAAACTGAAGACGCCTTCTACAGGTAGATGAGAGCAACCTCTTGATCACAGGCCCTGGTTATCACGGGAGATTTCAACTACCCTGACATTTGCTGGCAGGCCTACTCAGCCAGTCACCCAAAGTCCAGGAAGTTCCTCCAGTACTGATTCCTCCAGTGCATTGATGATAACTTCCTGATGGAAATGGTGAACGTGCCAACTGGGAGAGGAGTGCTGCTAGATCTTGTCGTCACCAACAAGTAGGGGTTGGTTGATTCTGAATCACAGAATCACAAATTTAAACACCAAGTTAGGTGTGTGTGTCTATCTCCTCAAGGTTAGGAAGGCTCTGCAGGAGGATCTGGATAGGCTGGACCGATGGGCTGAGGTCAACCGCATGAAGTTCAATAAGGCCAAGTGATGGGTCCTGCACCTGGGGAGAAATAAGCCCAAGAAGAGCTACAGGCTGGGAGATGAGTGGTTGGAGAGCTGCCAGGCAGAGAAGGACCTGGGAGTATTGGTGGATAGTCGGCTGAATATGAGCCAGCAGTGTGCTCAGGTGGCCAAGAAGGCCAACGGCATCCTGGCTTGCATAAGAAACAGTGTGGCCAGCAGGGCTAGGGAAGTGATCGTCCCCCTGTACTCAGCTCTGGTGAGGCCGCACCTCGAGTACTGTGTTCAGTTTTGGGTTCCTCGCTACAAGAAGGACATGGAGGTGTTCTAGTGAGTTCAGAGAAGGGTGACAAAGCTGGTGAGGGGCCTGGAGAACAAATCCTACGAGGAGCGGCTGAAGGAGCTGGGCTTGTTCAGCCTGGAGAAAAGGAGGGGCGACCTTATTGCTCTCTACAGGTACCTTAAAGGAGGCTGTAGCGACGTGGAGATTGGTCTATTCTCCCACGTGCCTGGTGATAGGACAAGGGAGAATGGACTTAAGTTGCGCCAGGGGAGTTTTAGGTTGGATCTTAGAAAGAACTTCTTTACTGAAAGGGTTGTTAGGCATTGGAACAGGCTGCCCAGGGAAGTGGTGGAGTCACCATCCCTGGAAGTTTTTAAAAGACGTTTAGATGTAGAGCTTAGGGATATGGTTTAGTGGGGACTGTTAGTGTTAGGTCAGAGGTTGGACTCGATGATCTTGAGGTCTCTTCCAACCTAGAAATTCTGTGATTCTGTGATTCTGTGAACTGGGAAGAGATAAAGTGGACATCCAAAAGGCTGTGGTGGGAGCCCTTGGACCCATGCATACAGGCCCAGCTGTGCCTCTGATGCTTCACTGCAGGCGGGGAACAAGGCCTGGCCGGGAGCCTCTGGTAGGAAAGACCAGGAAAGACCAGGAGAAAGCCGAGGTCATCCTCTGGACTTCTGGAGTGGGGTTGTTGAGGATTAGAAGCCCATGATCCTCCAAATGAAAACAGAAGAGTGATGGGCAGTCATGTCCAAGAGAGTTGAAGAGCAGTGGGTGCAGATGGCTCCCACAGTGCTGTGCTGGCAGCACTGTGGCCCCAGCTGAGATTCCTTGAGAGTTCTTCATAAGATGATTCACCAGCATTCATCAATGGGATGAAGGAGAGATCTTCCCACAGCCTTGGCAACTGCCCCAGAGCTCTCAAGTCACTTTGACCTTGGTGCAGGATGCCCCTGGCACAACTATTTGTATGGAGATTGAAGAAAAGCGGAGTGACCTGGTCAGAAGAAGGCAAAGAACATGGGGACAAAAGGCAGGAGGGCTTTGCAAGGAAGATGTTGCCCCTGAGATACAGATAAAAACAGAAAAACAGAGCATGCTGCGGTGTGCAAGAGGACAAAAATAACAGCGGGTCCTCAACAAAAGCAGCGGATGTAGCAGGGGCTGAGGCATGGCCGTCACTGATGAGAGACGCTCAGTGTGGGCCAGGCTCAGGCGGCCTCAGAAAGCCCACAGCACAGCTCCCAGCTGCACTGCAAGCCTCTGTCCCACCGCCCCCAGCTCACAGCAAAGCAGACACCTGAAGCAGACGCTGCTCCCCAAAAGCAGCACGCCAAAAGATGCTGGGGCAGGCACCATGGATCAGGCTGTCTCCTTCTGGCCCTGCCGTCCTCCTGCTGGCACTCTGTGAGTTGGGGCATTGCTGGGTGTGGGAGCTGAGGGCTGGAGGGCTGCTGCTGGGGGCAGGACAGGCCAGTGGTGGGCCCAAGGGAGGATGGGGGACAGCATCTGCAGTACAGTCGTGCTTAACTGCAGGGCAGAGTTGTTTTGGGGAAGGCAGGAGGTCACTGCCCCTCTGTGCGGGGCAGGCATGCAGAACTGCAGGACACAGTTGCATATGGGGAAGGATGGGTTGGGATTGCTTCCTCCAGTTATGATGCAGATCTGAGGAAGGGGCACACTTCTCCAGTACTAAAAGTTTGTCTGGAGCTTTTGTGTGAGACGTTCAGGATGCTGGATTCCTTAGAGATCCTGGGCACTCATACTGGAATATAAAGCACATCCAGACCAGGCTTGGGATGGTGCCAAGTGTGCAGATGAAGCAAATCGCAATTGGAAATGTGCAGGTGGGAAGTCCCCTGTTCAGGCAGGACTGAGCAATTGGGATGTGGGCAGGGAGGTGGGGGTGAGCCGGGTCTCTGCCCCTCTAAGCAAAGCCCTCTCTGCCCCATGCTGCAGGTGCTGGAGTGACCACCCAGGACATCTGCAGCTCTCCAGGATTGCAGGAGCATGGAAGTGGGTCCCAAAAATGAACGTGTCCTGGGGAAGGAGATGGGAAGAGAGAAGGGGATTATTCCCTCACAATTCCCCCTGGAAACCCCAGGAGAGCAGACTCCTCCAGCCTTGGCATGAAGTTGGTTTTGCCACCCAGCAGTCACTAACTCTTGCCTGGGGAATCCCTCTGCCTTCTCTCCAGGTAACGACCAGACTCCAGTCCTGTACCTCAACACTTCCAGTGCCAAGGAGGGGGAAATAATTTTCTTTCAGTGTGCCATTGATTGGCAGTTTCCTGCAACACGAGTTGTCTTCTGCAAGAATGGGCAGGAGGAGTTCAGCCTGCAAGCCCAGCAGGGCAAGGTCATCTACGCTCTGCTCCTGAACATCACCTCAAGAAGTGCTGGGACGTACAAGTGTGGGTACCAGCAGAGGAACGAGAGCAACTGGGTGAGGAACTCTGCTCTCAGTGCTCCCCAGACCCTGTCTGTACCAGGTGAGACACGGCCCCAGTGTGGTGGTGGCAGAAGGGACACAGGCACTTGCCACCACATGGCTGTGCTGAGGCTGGAGCTGTGTGTTGCAGCAGGCTCTGGGGTGATTCCCCCTCAGGAGTGTTCCCTCTCCTCCAAGGGAGCCCCTCGAGAGAGAGCTGCTCTCAAGGGCTGCCCCTGTCCCTGCATCAGCACCTACACGATAAATAGATTTTGTGAGGCAGACAAGGGCATGTGCCCTGAAATGTTTAGGATTCTCAGCAGTAGTGTGTTTTCGGTACTTTTATGCCTCCCCTGGGGATGGTGCTGGCTGTCGGTGGGGGGATGTGCCCTTGGGGCTGTGTGTCCCCTGCCCCGCACAGACATGCTCAGGACACGAGATCAATATGTGCCTAGTCTGGGCAGTACGGGGCATGCTGCAGACACTCATCCTGTCCCTTACTTCTTCTAGGCAGTGCGTCCAGCTCTCCAGCAAGGCCATTGCCCCCAGGTGAGTGATTCCCTCCTGCACTCACAGGGAACACAGCAAGGTGCTGCCAGGCTTCCAGGCTGCCGCCCCAGTGCACCTCTGCCATGCCATTCCTAATCCCTCACAAGACACTGGGTCCATGGGGGCCCGCGTTGGCAGAATTGTCCTGGGCACATGCACAGCTCCCTTGGGGATGGTGCTGTCTGTCAGTGGGAAAATGTGCCCATGGGTCTGAGGCTCATTCTGGGAAGGAGATGGGTACACTGCAGACTCTCAGCCTGTCCCTCTGTCTTGCCAGGCAGTGTGTCCAACTCCCCAGCAGGGCCATCACACCCAGGTGAGTGATTCCCTCCTGTACCCCCAGGACCACCAGCATGGGTCTCAGTCACTCCAGGGTGCTGTCCCCAGGGCACGGGCCCAAGCAGGAGCTTCACCAGGCAGGAGCTGTGCTGCTGCACGGGCACGTCCTGCTCCCTGCCTCCCCCCATCACACCCCGCTGCCCTCACACCCTCTGTCCCCCAGCTCCAAATTCCTGGATCCCACACACCCTCCCCACAGGCACGGCGCTGGCAGTGGCGGCTGTTGGCCTCGTCCTCCTGGCTGCAGGCAGCTGGTTTGCCATCAGGAAAGGTGAAGGAGTGGGGGAAGGCAAGGGAAAGGCTGAGGCTGTGGGGGTCCTGCTGCGGGGCTGGTGCAGTGGGAGAGGTGGTGGGGGGAACCTGGGGGTGCACAGCTGGGGCAGACGGTGCCTGGGGGCGATGGCTGTGGGTAGCCCAGCTGGGGAGGCTGCTGAGGGAGCTGGGGAGCTTCAGCCTTCATCCCCCAGCCCCGAGATGGGAGCCAGGGCTGGGCAGCACCTTGGCCTGTGCACCTCAGCCCCTGTTCTTCTTGCAGGTGCCTGCAGAGGGAGATGCCCAAGGTGAGCACCAAGGGCTGCTGGCTTTGGGGTATGGTGGAGGGAGTTGGGTGCATGGTGGTGTCCTGGGGTGCTCCTTGTTCAGTGAAATTCCCTGTGCAGAAGGCAGGAAGGATGGGGCTTACTGTGGGTTGCACTCCAGTTCAATGCCAGATGTGGAAAGCAACACCAAAGGGCATAAGCCTCATGACCCCTCTTCAGCACATGCACACTCCAGAACCATTCCATTCCTCTCCAGGCAGCAGCACGTTGACAGCCCACAAGCAGAAGACACCAACAACGGCAATATTCAGTGTGAGTACTACCTCCTCCCTTGGGGGAAGCCACATGCTCCTCTCCCCATGAGAATCCTGTGCGAGCCCCCATGCAATCCCACCACTTCATTTCCCACTGGGACATACAAAATCCCTGCCCATTCATCAAGGCCAGGTTTCTCTCCAGCACCTCACGTCTTCCTTCTTCCTTTCCATGCAGAGCGCGGCTGCTGCCTGCACAAGGCACCTGGCAGCATCCCAGTGCTCCCAAGGACAAAGTCCATTTGCTTGGGGGGCTCCTTCCACACCTGCTCCAGCCTCACGCTGCCATTCCCCTCCTCCAGCCAACACTTTTCTCTCTTCTTATATTTTCCATCACAAGGATTTCTTTTTTACAAGAGCAGCCCAAAGCACAGCGCAGCAATGAAGGATGTGGCTCTGTTTCCTTGCACTGGAGAAAATATCTTATAGCTTGCTCTGAAACCACAGACAGCAGCCAAGGGAGGATGTTGTGGTTGGGCGACAGGATATAGATATATCCCCACCCTACGTGCACTGTGCTCGAGTTGCAGCATGACCTTGTTTTCCCACGCCTGCACAGAGCAGCTCGCAAGTTGTGCTGGCTGTGCAAAGAGAGGAGATGCCACAGAATGGTGGAAAGACATCAAAACCGCAGCATCTCTGCTCCATCGCTGCTTAATGCTCATCCTAGAGCAGGGTGATGGGAGGGGAAATGGGACCGGGCATTGTGTGCTAAACCCAGGTAGCTGATGCCCAAAGCTCATGGGGGTTCATCCCCCACCAACAAGCAGCAAGGGCTCATGGTGTGTTTTTTCCCCACAGACTCCACCATCGCCCATGTTCGACGGGACAGGGTGAGTCATGGCATAGCTGTGCACAGCTCCTTTCTGCACTTCTGCAGCCTGGTGCCCGCTCATTGTGCAGGGCTCACAGTCAGCAGCTGAAGTAACAGGGTTTCTTTTCTCCCTAAAGCCTCCTCCCGTGCAGCAGATGAGCGACACCACAACGTATGCCACGGTGACCCGCACCCAGACCCGATAGCGCTGCCACAGGTCAAGGACACAGGAGCCTTGCCCATGGCTGCCTTTGCTCTCTTGCAGAGGGCTCGTGCAGGCTTAAGGAGGGGCTGGGGTTTGCACTTTGGTCTTCTTTGGGGTTTGCTGTCACAGGGAAGGGCTGTGTGTGTCTAGCCAAGAGGATGTAGGACTCATTTCTCTATTTGCAATACATTAAGACCTAAAATATATCACATTTACCAAATCATAGTGTGAGTGTATTGATGTTTCTTTACCGAGTTAAAACATCTCCTTGTGCTCAGTGGAGGATGTATATACCTAAATTGCTCAATAAAGACACTGGATGCTCTTCCATGCACCCACACAGATGCACATTTGGACCTACAGGGACAAGTGTGGCTGCAGGGATGTGCTCCCATGTCTGTTCCAATAGGCGTGTGCACTGCAGATGTGGTTTTGATTACATGATGAACACACATCTCTGACTTTGTTCTGTGGTTTAACACAACAGCTAGCTAAGAAACACAACTGTTCATTGGCCCCCTCCCTTCACCCGTCTGCCCCAAGCCAGTGAGATGGGGGAGAGAAATGCACATACACACACACGAAAGAAATATATATATTTTAAAAAAACATGTTTTGAGATAAAGAAAGTTTAATAGGACAGAAAAGGAAGGGAAAATAACTATAATCAGCATAATAAAAGAATATATAAATGAAACAATGCACAAAGCTCCTTGTGCAACTCCAGCCTGCCCGCTGGCAGGGCAGTGTGAGAAGCTGAAAAGTCCTTGGCTCAATGTAAGCACTGCTCTGCAACAGCTACAACATCAGTGTGTTCTCAGCATTATTCTCACCTTAAATCCAAAACACAGAAACATCCCAGATGCTAGGAAGAAAATTAACTCTGTCCCAGCCAAACACAGGACAGGTGCACATCAGGGCCTGATGATGGAGGCACATTTTAAATGCAAACACATGGTCTAATTGGTTCTTGTGTTCCAATATTTGTATATCTAAACACATTCCTTAAAGTCTCCTTTATTTTTAATATTGCTGTTTTAAAATCTACATCTCTCCAGAAGTTTTTAGGAACATTCTGCAGAAGAGGTTTCACTTCCTCTTCCATTGTCTGCTCTGTACTTTCATTCTGTAATTCTTGAACATGTTTCCACATTTTTTCTTCTAAAATGTTCTTCAGCTCCTCTTTCCTACATTCTTCTTCATTTTTACAGCAGCACCAGAAGGGATATGTGTGGAACAGGCTATAAACAATGACGATAAATGTAAGAATGAGGAGTCCTGAAACCTGGAAGAGAAAATATTAAAGGTGATGTTGCTGCTGGACTTCATGTTCCTAAAAATGTTTTGCAGCTGACTAAGAGGAGTACTTTACCCTCTTAAAAACCTTGCTCAGCCACTCAGTTCTTCTTATAAAATACATTCCTCTCTCCTGCCACGGATTGATGGCAACTGATATTAAGAAAAACAAGCAACAAGATACCTGCTGACTGATGACCATAAATACCAGTCTCTCTCTCTCAAATAACACATTGATTATATTTTGTATTTTCATAGGATTTCATTTAATAACCAAATGCAAAACAAATGCATATATTTGCAGAATAAACATGGAGCAAGATGTTTGAAGTTCAAGCTTTTGCCTCAGGAAGAACATTCTAATTATGAACTCATACAGATACACAGAAATTAAAAGCGGAAGTGGTAAAAACAGTTAAAAAAAAATTAAATGCAGTAAACTTATCAGTTAACAATCGTAATTTCAGCTTAACAATTTGTTTGCCAAATAATGTGGTTTCCATAATGATACATATCTCAGATTCTTTAAATACACAAAAATAGGTGCAAACAAAATACCTAAAATTGCAGATTCCTAGGGCTCTTACCTGAGAAATTGAATAGGCTTCAGTGGTTGATTCTGCTGCTCTGGTTTGGTTTGCATTTTGATTGCTGTCCACTTCACTTCTTGAAACTATGCATTCAATGTATCTGCCATCCCACAGCAGGATCACAATCCAGATCAGAGGAGGAAGAAATACCTTGCAAAGCATCTCACCCTTCTGTCGGTACGAACATTTCCCAAAGCTGCGAAACCAGAGAATGCAGGTGGGCTGGGACGTCAAGCTCAGGCCAACTGTAATTAAAGCTGGACACAAAAAATAGGTAAGAACGTATAAATTCTTTAATGCTGTCCATTGAGGGCATTTAAATTCAGTCTCCATTATTTCTTCAACTATGAGCAGAATTATGGCACTAAGCGGTAGAGACATCACATTAGAATTATTTTTCCAGCATTTCATAAATTCCTTTCTGGCTGGCATTTTGTTCGGCAGCCAATACTTCCCCAACTTGGGAGGACTAAGGAAGTCTTCTATGCTTCTATCTCACCCAGTTTTTCTTCTTACACACTCCTTGTAGCCGTTTCTACAAATGATTAGCAGCAGACCAGAAGTGAAAATGAAACCACACTGCATATCCAGCAATGATCTGACTTTGTAGGTTTTTAAACTTGTGCTTTTTGCTTGCCAGTTTGTCAACAGCTGATTTATCTAAACCAAAGCCAGAGGAACAAAAGCACTGAGGAAAGAGGCAAAAGGACTTGGGGAGTGGCAGTGTAAGCTGGTTGCAGATGACTGGGACAGTGCTGATCACAAAGAACCTGGAAAAATGCTTGGGGCTGCATGCAACCTCTGCACAGCTCTGTGTGGTCTTTGAGTTTCCTTCTCTCTGGCGCAATCTCATAGCGATGATGGGATTTCTACACGGATCCCAAATTCCTCAAAACTGCGTGGAAATTATTTTACACAGGGACAGATGATACTTCAACAAATACTTATAGAGTATTATGTATATAATGCATGTATAATACAGTATAAAATATTATGGAGAGCCCCTGCAGGAGCAGGGGTTCTGGGGGAAGCTGCTGCCTGTGGGGGACTCATGATGGAGCAGATCTTGAAGATGGGGGGGGGGAAGGTGTTTTCAGTTTGGTTTTAGTTTCTCACTGCTCTAGTCTGTTATCAATAGACAATAAATTACATTGACCTCCCTTGTGCTGAGTCCATTTTGCCCTGGACTTGGACTGTTGAATATCTGCCCTTATCTGCCCCTGCCCTTATCTTAACCTATGAGGATTTTTTTCCTCGTATTTTCTCCCCCTGGCCTTCTGAAGAGGGAAAGTGAGAGAACAGCGTGGCGGTGCTCAACCACCTGGGAAGCTGCTTTTGAAGGCATTGGCATCCATCAGTGCTCGTCAGTCTTTAAGCACTGACTCCTGAAAGCACAGTATCAGGCCATTGATCACTATCCCTTAATCCTGGTTTGTTTGTTTTTTTCTCCTTTTACATGTAATTTTGCCTGTTTTCACCTAGCTCCACCTTTTCCACCTGTGCCTTCTGTATCCACAAATCTCTGATGCCAGGACAGCAACAGCTTCCCCGTGCTCTGATCTTCTCCCTGGATCTCTGTCTCCAACCCTGTGGTCCCACGGAGCATCTTTCTCTGAAATAGGTTTTATTGCCTCTGTCTTTAACTTTTTGTTCAGTATTATTCACAGAAAACATTGCAGATGACAAACCTTTTTTTTTTTTTTTCCTTTTTTTTTTTTTTTTTTGCCAGGGGAGTTTTTCAGATGGCAGCTGTGAGAAAAATGAGATTTGCACTTGGGGATTTCCTTTGTAATGAAGGAGGCTGCTGCATGCAGGGGTGTTTCAGGGAAAAAAAAAAAAAAAAGGAGAAAAAAGTCCCTGCTGTGGGACTTCAGCAAGGTCCAGACTCACAGAGCATCCACAGCAGGATGCTGGGGAGATCAGGATGGGACTTCTGACCATCCAAAGTGTCCCACAGCATCTTGTCCTGAGGACGGACAAGCTATGTTATCTTTTGGTGGTTGGATTTCAAAAAAATAAAAATAACTCTTTTTGTGGCAGGAAACCAGACGTCATCTCATAATGCAGCATTTCCACTGACAGGGCTGTGCTGCCCCCAGCTGAGCTATCCCAGACTGGTCTGGGTGCATTTTCCCCAGATACTTAGGTAAGGAAGATTGTCTTACAAAAGGCTCCAACCTCATCTTCTTCCCCTTTCACTTAAAAAAAAAAATAAATAAATAAAATAAAATAAAAAATCCAAACACTCTGGAAATTTTTCAAGTCCCTTGTTTTGCTCTGGGATGAGAGATGCAGAGCCTGACAGGAGCTCTGGGATGGTCCTGGGACCTCACCCCTTCATCCCCCTAACCCCCTCATTTCAATGGGAAATTTCCCAAAAAAAAAAAAATCTTTTGCTTCCTGTCTCTTGACTTTCTATTATCCTTTTTCAGCCATCTGTGCAGTCTTTTCTTTTTTTTTTTTTTTTTTTTTTTTTATACTCAGGAAATGCTTAGGATTATTATCAAATTTAAGTGTCCACATTTCCTCCTCAACATCCTCCCCAAACCATTCCTGTGACATATTTTACTCTTGGACCACCAGCCTGGCAGAGTTATGCAGAGAAGGAAACTCAAACCTATATTTAAAAAGGAAAACAAAAGCAAGCAAAATACCAAAGAAACGTTCAGACAGGAGAGAAAGAGGAGAGACAGCAAAAAACACCAAATGCCCAACAGCAGGAGGCTCCATGTCAAGGTTTACGGTTACAGCTCTGGATCTGGTTACAGTTAGGGTTAGGGTTAGGGTTAGGGTTAGGGTTAGGGTTAGGGTTAGGGTTAGGGTTAGGGTTAGGGTTAGGGTTAGGGTTAGGGTTAGGGTTAGGGTTAGGGTTAGGGTTAGGGTTAGGGTTAGGGTTAGGGTTAGGGTTTGGGTTAGGGCCTTACTATCCAGGCAGGAAGAGATGGGTTAGGGTTAGGGTTAGGGTTAGGGTTAGGGTTAGGGTTAGGGTTAGGGTTAGGGTTAGGTTTACAGCCTTCCTATTCAGGCCGGAATGGACAGTTTAGGTTGATGGTTACGATTAGGTTTATCTTTAGGTTCAGGCTTAGTGTGAAATGTGTTTATCTTATTCGTGTCAATTTTGTACACTGCTAGGGCGACATGGTATGATGAATGTGACCTTCTGCCTTACATATCCTTGTGTAACCACAAGTCTAAGTTAAACAGATTGGTTAATGTATATAATTCTTGTGTCTTGCAAAGGAATGTTTCAGCATTTCTTGTCAATTTAGAGCTTCATGGGAAGTGAAGGAATGGAAAATGGAGACTTGTTTGTAATCAAGAAAGGGAATGGAGACTGTTAAGTCATGGAACTTTAATGTTTGTTACCTTTTTTGTACATGTGTATAGGCGTATTTAAGTTTAGTAAGTCATGGAACTTAAAGGATTTTTTGTTATGATATTGTATAGACTCACTTTAGAACAGAATAAACCTTGTGGTTAGAAATTAATGAGGACAAAATAAATGACATCTTGTTATCTGTTGACTTTCTGTTATGTTGAAGCATCTTGTTAATTGAAACATCCCGTTATCTGTCGACCCTCAGTCAGGCTGAGATTTGAGATAACTTGAGCTAACCGTCTGTTATGTCTTGTTAACTGAGACATCCTGTTATCTGCCGACCCTCAATTAGGCCAAAAGCCATCTCAGCATTTCTACAGCTTGGAAAACAACTGATTAAGCAAAAGGTAAAAAGTGCATCACGAGGAAGACCTACGGCCTTCCTCCCAAAGACCACTGCCCACATCCCGAAGACCCCGGCCCGCAGTTCTTGGAAGGCTTTGCGCAAGTGCAAGGACTGATAAGCTAATTAGCATACGAAGTGAGAGTAGGCGGGTTTACGTGATGAATATGTATAGGCGTTAATAGAATATTCATCATTTTGCTGTATAAATATGAGATAGCTTGTTACTTCGGACATGCACGATAGGTGCAAAGATCCCCCGTGCATCCAGCGCTGCAATAAAGAATATACCACTTAAGGAAATTTCGGCTTCGATCTTTAAATTAGTTACCTTTTCTGATTGTACATATGTATACGTGTACTCGGGTTTTGTATGTAAAGCAATGTTCTGTATATCTAGAATGTTTGATGTTCATGTGTACGTGTTAGTGGAGCATAGACTCCCCGCACACCCAGCGCTGTTTACTTGCCTTTTATACCTTTTATAAATATTCCTTTTATAAATATTACTAAATTCAGATTGAGTTGAGACTTCATTTATAACATAGTAGAATACCTGTGGATCCAGAAGAGAGCAAGTATGCTGCAGCTGAAACATGGAATTAGAAATTAGAGAGCGATTGATTAAGAATGAATATGTGCTACATTTTTGCAATGTGCTGTGCCTGTGCCGTGCTTAGACCTCCAGATAACAGGAGCCCCTTGGACCCTGAGAACCAGATCGAAACAACCTCATGGCTCAGACTTTAACCAAGGGGTCTGAGATAAGGAGGGCTGTTCACAAAGGGACAGGTTATGCGTATGTATAGGTGTATTGGGAAACTTCATGCATCTGTAACTCTTTACTGGAAATACCCAAAGCAAGTTGCCACGTTAGGCGTACACAACTTTGGGGGGGCTACCCCCTCCTACCCCCCCCCCCCCCCGTGCTGCCCAGCTCTGAATAAACATACCTACTTTACAATCTTTCGGATTGTGGAGTCAGCTTTCTGTGAGTCATTTTGGTGAGCCAGTGTTCTGGTTTCAGTTAGGACAGAGTTAATTTTCTTCCTAGTAGCTGGTAGACTGATATGATCTGGTTTAGGATGAGAAGAGTGCTGATAACATGCTGATGGTTTAATTGTTGCAGAGCAGTGCTTACACCAAGCCAAGGACGTCTCAGCTTCTTGCTCTGTCCTGCCAGCGGGCAGGCTGGGGGTGCAGCAAGAGCTGGGAGGAGGGCCAGACTGCTCAGGGTTAGGCTGGGCATAGGTCAGCGGGTGGTGAGCAATTGCATTGTGCACATTAGTAGTAGTAGGACTATTATCACCATTATTGTCATTTTTATTTTTGTTGTTATTATTTTATTGTCTTTATCTCAACTGACAGGCTTCACTTTCCTGTTTCTGTCTCCCATCCCAGAAAAGGAGGGGGGAAGGTGGGCAAGTGGCCATATCGTGTTTTGCTGCCATCTGGGTTAAACCACAACAGAAAGAAAAGCTGTAAATGAACTTGTAAAAGAAATGAAGAAAATTGCACATGTCCCAGTTCAACCTTGGAATGGAAGCGATCTAAGAGGATTATGGGAGGGGGCTTTATGGGTGGTGATTGGTTTGCTAAAATAAGGATGGTTGTACTGGAGATATGTGGAGGATTGTTAATAATTCCATGTTTAATACCTTGTATTACCAGACTAATACACTCTGGGGTCTCGTCCAGGATAACGTGTGGTTATACATGTACAAGGAATACAAATATCTGTGGTACCTGTTGACCCAGAACCAGGGAAAGTGAAAACCCATTCCCTGATGATAATAAAAACAAACAAAGATCCAAAATTGATATCAATTCGGCAAGTATTGACTCGATTGGAAAGGAAAACACAAATCAATACCATGAAAAGGAGATGGGGGATTGTGAAATGTGTTCATCTGATTCGTGTCAATGTGGAACAATCTTAGGGCCGCATGGTATGATGAATGTGACCTTCTGTCTTACATACCCTTGTGTAACCACAGGTCTAAGAAAAACAGAGTGGTTAATGTATACAGTTCTTGTATCTTGCAAAGGAATGGTCCAGCAATTCGTGTCAAAAGAGAGCTTGAAGGGAAATGTATTTGTATGCATTTGTATATCTCGGGGGAGGTGGGGGGTGTTCAGAATAACTGCTACCTATTATGACTATTGCATGGGACTCTATGCAAGTCTCTGATATCTGGCCAGGAGATTAAGGAGAAGGGGAAAGCTGAAGAACGACTAAAAGACAAAGCTTGCAGGGGACGCTGCACAAGTCTCTTACATCTGGCCAAGTTGGACAAAGGAGAAGGACAAGAGGGAGGAAGACTATGAGCCTTCAGCACGAGAGACCCCCAGAGGGACCACCAGAGACTGATACGCATGCTCCAGTAGGAGGGTTTGGATTCCGGAAACTAATTATAATAACCCTGGGTTTTTTAGAAGTGGTAATGAATATGTATTAGCCTAGGAGCATAAAAATC
Source organism: Aythya fuligula (assembly GCF_009819795.1). Classification (NCBI taxonomy): domain Eukaryota; kingdom Metazoa; phylum Chordata; class Aves; order Anseriformes; family Anatidae; genus Aythya; species Aythya fuligula. Next base: position 1,055,518 of record NC_045590.1, read on the forward strand.
AGCCGCTTGATGTAACTGGTGTGCATCTTGGTGGAGCAGAGACTCCCGGCGCACCCAGCGCTGTTTGCTTACCTCTATTCCTTTAATAAATTGTAAACTTTGATTAAAGTCCTATTTTGAAGACTGAGCCATTTATTGCATTAGGGTTAGGGTTAGGGTTGGGGTTGGGGTTGGGGTTAGGTCCTTCCTAGCCAGGCAGGAAGAGACGGGTCAGGCACAAAGGGGAATGCTTCGCTAGGTCCTGAGGTCAGTGGTTTTCTGTATGTCACCACAGGAAGAGACGGGTAGTTTTGGGTCAGGAGTCAAAGTAAAAAAAAAAAACACAGTCTATCACGTATGCTTTCATTTTTTATTATTTTGTTTGCATATGGCATGAAAAAAATAATCAGGTTTGCTCAAGAGGATTTTTGCAAAGCAGTAAATTTTAATTTTATGATTGGATCAGAGCACAAAATATTGATTTGGGATTAATCTGCATGAGATTATCCCCCTTCAAAAACCCCACAGCCAAGTGCTTCAGTTGCCCCAGATTTTACATTTTTTGTCTTTCTCTGCCATCCTCAGCCTGGATGTAGAATTGTTTCGGTCTCAACTCAAGGTGTTTTTCATATTTACCCTCCAGATTTTCTCCCTTGTACTTACCTCTACCATCACCAGCAAGACAAATTTTCCTTTCCTTTAATTGGAGTATTTTGGAGAAAAATGGGCTCTTTCCATCTCTTCCTGCTTCTCACAATTTCGTACTTTAGTCGGAGTACTTTGGAGAAAAAACGTGCTCTCCCAACCCCGTTTCTCACACTTTAATTTGCTTTTTCTTCTCATTTTTCCACATTTTATTTTTTTACCACCAGAAAGCATCTCCAAGACCCATGGGGCTGAGGAGAGTCCATTCTCCGAGGTTCCACCACCGTTACTAGCAGCTTGGGGCTGATTTTCCTCCTTTTTACTTTGGGGGAGTACAGACCCTTCCTACAAAGCAGCTGAGATGTGTTGCAGTCCTCTTCACCTTCCCATCACTCTCCAGTGGAAATTTTGGGACATAATGGGCAAGAAAAAGTCAATATTCCCACCCTTAACCTTTTTTTTAGCCTTTAAAGTTTTTCAAGGGGTTTTATCTCCCACCCCATGCAATGTCGGTCCCATGAGGGTCTCGGTTGTAGAGCTGACCTCAAAATGGGATGGATGGAGCCCAGCATAGTCTTCATCCCACAGAGGCGTGAGGAGTATTGGGACCTGTTGCCAGCATCACCCAGGTGCCAAATAGGATAAATCTGGTGGGTTTTCCCATCAGGGACCTTCCCCCAAAGCTTCCTGTTCCCCAGAAGAGGGGACACCCAAGGGTGCCCCCAAAGGCAAGGAGTGCTCATGATTAAATCACAATTCAATCACAATTAAATCACAATTAAATCACGATTAAATCACGATTAAATCACGATTAAATGACAGTCAGAAACTAAATCACAGCCAAATTACAGGCAAAACCTTTGTAATCTGCCTTTGGGTTTCCTCCTCCACCACAGGGACGTCCCCAGGGCCCCACAAAGGTTTGAGGTGGCACCGCAGGTTCCTCCCCCCCCCAGAACACAACAGACCTCACCCCAAAACCACAACCCCCATCCCCGGAGCCCGGCCTTATCTCCTGCCCCCAGCCACCACCACGATTTTTTTTTTAATTATCTATGTTCGACGGTAATCGCGAGCTTGGGGCTGCCACTTTAACCACAAAGCAGAACAAAAAGAGAAAAGGAAAAAAAATAGGGGGAAAAATAGCAAAATCTGTCCAATCGCAGGAAACGGTAACCCAAGGAGGCTGCATTTGAGTGCGAGATATGCACCAGACAAAGCCCGCAGGTATTTTCTCCTTATTTAGTGCACAGGGTTGGGGATGAAAGAAAAAAAGGGTTTTGGCCAGAAAAAAACAAATGTTTCAAGGTGGTCCTCCTTGGGTTGGAGAGTGGATTTCTGCTCCAAGGTGGTCCTCCTGGAGCTCCACGTCTGCGTCTTGGGGCTTTTTCCCCAGAAAGATGAGTGGGATAAAAATAGGGAAAATGGGGAAAAGAGGGGAAAGGGAGAAAGAGCTGGGAGAGGGGGTGGGAGGACGTGGCCCTGTGAACCCCCCCAGGGGGCCACATCCCCATCCCTGTCCCCATCCCTGTCCCCGTCCCCATCAGCACCCCCGACCCAAGCTGCTCCCTTCCTGCCGGGGCACCCATGGGTGCGCAGCGCCCTCCTGTGGCACCCGTGGGTGAGCGGCACCGCCCGGCAGCCATGGGTGGTGGGGACAGCGTGCAGCACCCATGGGTGGGGGACACCCTCATGCAGCACCCATGGGGGAAGAGCATTCCCCAGGGACCCCCTTGAAGCACCCATGGGTGGGCGAGCACCCTCACTTGGCACCCATGGGTGGGGGGGCACACTCATGCCGCACCCAGCACCCATGGGTGGGGGAATGGTCCCTGTGCATCGCCTATAGGTGGGGGGGGGCACCCATGGGTGGGGAGCACCCTCTTGCAGCACCCAGCACCTACGGGTTGGGGGCACCCATGGTGGGGGGCACCCATGGGTGGGGGGGCACCCCCATGCAGCACCCAGCACCCATGGGTGAGGGGGGTGGTCCCTGTGCATCGCCTATAGGTGGGGGGGGGCACCCCAGGGCAGCACCCATGGGTGGGGGCACCCACTGCAGCGCCCAGCCCCAACCCCTAGTGGCCCCGCCCCTTCGCCCTCTGCCGCCCGGCCATTGGCCCGCCGAGCTGTCACTCCCGCCCCCTGCCGCAGGGCGGGGCTCGGGGTGATTGACGGCTCGATGGACCAATGGGAAGCTTCGTGGGCGTCTCCCTGTGGCGGCCCCACCCTAGGGGGGCGGGGGGGATTGAGATGGGGGAGGGGACCCAATGGGGTACGGGGGGGGATTTGGGGGGACAATGGGGGAGAATGGGGGAAATGAGGGGGCAATTTGGGGACGCACAGGGTGGGGTGCCAATTTGGGGGGATATGGGGATCGGGGGGAGCAATACAGGGTGCATGGGGGGGCAATTTTGGGGTGCACAGAGGGGGGGGGTGCCCAATTTCTGGAGAAGCCTGCACAGATGCATGACCCACCCCCGCTCTGTAGTAAAATTGGTCCCTTACCTGTCTTAATAAATTCCTTTTGGCTTCCTTTCACACGTTCTTTAGTCGATCGTAGCTACTAAAATTCTTTCAGCCTCCTCTCTCTTCCCTAAACGTACCCCGGACCCTGACCCTAAACATGACCCTAAACAAACACTAACCATAACCCCAAACTCAACCCTAGACTTCAACCTAAACCTAACCATAACCCAAACCGAAACCTTAACCCTAATGCTAAACCCTAAACCTAACCCTAAACTTAACCCTAAACCCTAAACCTTAACCCTAACTCTAACCCTAAACCCTAAATCCTAACCCTAAAATCTAACCATAAACCCTAACCCTAAACCTAAACCATAACCCTAAACCCTAAACCTAAACCCTAACACTAAAGCCAAACCCTAAGCCTTAACCCTAACCCCTAAACCCTAAACTCTAACCCTAAACCCTAAACCATAACCCTAAACCCTAAACCCTAAATCCTAACCCTAAACCCTAAACCTAAACCATAACCCTAAACCCTAACCCTAAACCCTAAACCTAAACCCTAACCCTAAACCCTAAACCCTAACACTAAACCCAAACCCTAAGCCTTAACCCTAACCCTAAACCCTAAACCTAAACCCTAAACCTAAACCCTAACCCTAAACCCTAAACCCTAACACTAAACCCTAATCCTAAACCGTAAACCCTAACCCTAAACCCTAAACCTAACCCCTAAACACTAACCCTAAACCCTAAACTCTAACCCTAACTCCTAAACCATAACCCTAAACCCTAAACCCTAAACCGTAACCCTAAACCCTAACCCTAACCCTAAACCCTAAACCCTAACACTAAACCCAAACCCTAACCATAAACCCTAAACCCTAACCCTAAAACCTAACCATAACCCTAAACCCTAACCTTAACACTAAACCTTAAACCCTAACCCTAAACCCTAACCCTAAACCTTAACTCTAAACCCTAACCTTAACCCTAACCCTAAACCCTAACCCTAAACCCCAAACCATAACCCTAACACCTAACCCTAACCCTAACCCTAACCCTAACCCTGACCCAACCCTTGCCCTATTTAGGACCTAACCCGAAGCCTACGTCACCATCTGGGGAAAGGAGCTCTGACCTCATTATCCGAGGATCGAAAGTTAATTAAAAAAAAAATCTTTTTCCCCTTGATCTTTGAGCAAGTGTCTGGAATTCAGCCCAATAACAACCGAAAAAAAAAAAAAAAACATATTTTGGGTAAATGTGAATTTTACGTAAACCCTGATTTTTCAGAGTGCTACCGCTTTATTTTTATCCATTTCCGACTTTTTTTTTAATTATTATTTTTTTTATCGCTGGTTTCCTTCCTGAATTCCTTGTTTTTATTTTTACCCGGTGGGAGGGGCTGGGGGGGGAGGGAACCCCCGGTGACGTCACCCTCCCGGTGACGTCACCGCAGTCCTTATATAGCCTGGCGGCGGGCGGCCCCCGGCGACACCGAGGCGACAGCGGCGATGACAGCGACAGCGACAGCGATGGCGACAGGCACGGAACGAGCGGAGAGACGACCGTATGGTGAGGGGGGGGGGGGGGGCCAAAAATTCTTTGGGGGGGGTAAAAATTCGGGGGGGGTCCCGAAAAATCGAGGGGGGTCCCCAAAATGTCCGGGAGGGTCCCTTAAATGTCAAGGGGGGTCCCTAAAAAGTCGGGGGGGGGGGGTCCCAAATCCAATGGAGGGGTACGAAATGTCGGGGGGGGCCCTAAAATGTCCGGGGGGGGGGCAAATATGTAGTGTGGGGGGGAAAAAGTCCGAGAGGGGGCTCCCAAATCCAAGGGAGGGGTCCCCAAAATGTTGGGGATGGTCCCTAAAAAGTCCAGGGGGGGGTCCCTAAAAAGTCGGGGGGGGTCCCCAAATCCAGGGGAGGGCTCCGAAATGTCGGGGGGGGGCCTAAAATGTCCAGGGGGGGCTAAAGAGGCCGGGGGGGGGGCACAGATCCAAGGGAGGGGTCCCCAAAAAGTAGAGAGGAGGGGGGAAATCCGGGCGAAATCCCCTAAAAGTCAGGGGGTGGGGGGGGTCCGCAAATCTGGGGGGGGCCAAAATTCGAGGTTTGGGGGGGGTTGGGGGTGGTCCCTGGGATATGACAGGGGGGTCACCAGGATAATGGGATTTTGGGGACCCCCCCCCTTAACCTCCCAATTTTCTTCCCCCCCCCCCCCCCGGCAGACCATGGCACCCCCCGGCAGCGCCCCCCCGATGGTGGCTGAGGACCCCCTGCGCCCCCCCCTGCTCCAGGACCTCTTCTACCGCCCGGAGCCCGACGAGGACGACGACGACCAGGGGTGGGACGGGGACCCCCCCTCGGAAGGGGACCCCCCCGGAGATGGGACCCCCCCAGAAGGCGACGGGACCCCCCCCAGAGACGAGGGAGCCCCCCCAGAAGGCGACGGAAGCCCCTTAGAAGACAAAAGAGCCCCCCCAGAAGATAATGGGGACCCCCAAAAAAATAATGGGGCCCCCCCAGAAGACAAGGGAACCCCCTCCAAGCCTGAAACCCCCCCCCGCGTACCCAAAAAGGTGAGAGGCGCAGGGTGCAGGTGGGGGGGGGTGGGGCTCGGATTTCATTCCTCTTACATCAACCCCATGAGCTCAGCGATGACGTCAGCGTGACTCACCCCCCCAATATAATATTTTTTAATTTATTTTATTATTTTTATTTTTTTATTTTTTTATTTATTTATTATATTGTTTTTATTTATTTATTTATTTTAATTTTTAATTTATTATTTTATTTTATTATTATTATTATTTTATTTTTTTTTTATTTATTATATTATTTTTATTTATTTATTTATTTTAATTTTTTATTTATTATATTATTTTATTATTATTATTATTTTATTTTTTTATTTTTTTAATTTTTTTGTTTATTATATTATTTTTATTTTTATTTTTATTTTTTATTTTTAAATTTTTATTTATTATATTATTTTTATTTTTTATTTATTTATTTTATTATTTTTATTTTTTATTTATTTTATTATTTTTTATTTATTATATTATTTTTATTTTTATTTTTATTTTTATTTTTATTTTTTTATTTATTTTATTATTTTTATTTTTTTATTTATTTTATTATTTTTATTTTTTTTAATTTTTATTTTTTTTATTTTTATATTTTTCGTGCCCCCCCCCCCCCCCCTCCAGGTGCGTTTCAGCCCCGAGGTCCGGGTGCTGCCGCTCCCCCCCTGGCCGGACGCCGCCGCCCGCCGGGGGCCCTGGGAGACCCTCGCCCGCGACCGCCTGCGCTTCGCCCGCCGCTGCGCCCTCCTCGCCCCCCTCCTCCAGCCCCTCCTCGCCCCCCCCCACCGCCAGCGCGTCTGGGAGCGGCTGCAGCTGGGGGGGGCCCCCTGCGACCCCCACCCTGAAGGGGACCCCTCCCCGGACCCCCTTCCTTTGAAGGAGCCCCTCCAGGAACCCCCTTCTTTAAGGGATCCCCCCCAGGACACCCCCGCTAGAAGGGAACCCCCCCGGGACCCCCCCACTAAGGGGAAACCCCCCCAGGACCCCCTTTCTTTAGGGGAGCCCCCCCAGGAATCCCCGTCTTTAGGGGATCCTCCCCGGGACCCCCCCACTAAGGGGAAACCCCCCCACGACCCCCCTCCTTTAGGGGATCCCCCCCAGGAATCCCTTTCTTTAGGGGATCCCCCCCAGGACCCCCCCACTAGAGAGGAACCCCCCCAGGACCTCCCTTATTTAGGGGATCCCCTCCAGGACCCCCCCACTAAGGAGAAACCCCCCCAGGACACCACCACTAAAGGGGAGCCCCCCCGGGACCCCCTTCCTTTGAAGGATCCCTCCCAGGACCCCCCCACTAGAGAGCAACCCCCCCAGGACCCCCCTTATTTAGGGGATCCCCTCCAGGACCCCCCCACTAAGGGAAACCCCCCCCAGGACCCCCCTTCTTTAGGGGATCCCCCCCAGGACCCCCCCACTAAGGGGAAACCCCCCCAGGACACCCCCACTAAAGGGGAGCCCCCCCCGGACCCCCCTCCTTTGAAGGATCCCTCCCAGGACCCCCCTTCTTTAGGGGATCCCCCCCAGGACCCCCCCACGGAAAAGAAGCCCCCCCAGGACCCCTTTTCTTTAGGGGATCCCCCCCAGGACCCCCCCACTCAAGGGGAGCCCCCTCAGGACCCCCCCACGGAAAGGAAGTCCCCCCAGGACCCCCCTCCTTTAGGGGAACCCCCCCGGGACCCCCCCTCTGGGCTCCCCCCCCCCCAAGCACCCCACTTTTGTCGGGGACCCCCCCCCAACCTCCAAGGGGCCCCCCCTCGGGACCCCCCCCCCGCCGTTGCCGAGGAGACGGAGACACCGCGGGGGGGGGCGACGCCGCCGGAGGGGCCCCCCCCGAGCCCCCCCCACCCCCCTTATTTATTGATTTTATTTATTAAACGGTACAAAAATGGGCAATAAATGACAAAAGTTGCTGTTTTTCACTCCACCGGCTCCTTTATTGGGGGGGGGGTTAAAGCAAGACCCCCCCCCCGGGGTTACTGGGACACCCCCAGGGGTTACTGGGATTACTGGGATGCCCCCTTCCAGCACCTGGACGCCCCCTGGGATTACTGGGACCCTCCCCGGGGTTACTGGGAGCCCTCTCGGGGTTACTGGGATTACTGGGACACCCCCTACCAGCACTGGGACCACCCCTGGGATCACTGGGACCCCCCTTGGGATTACTGGGACCCCCCTTGGGATTACTGGGACCCCCCCCCGGGATTACTGGGACCCCCCCCGGGATTACTGGGAACCCCCCCGGGATTACTGGGACCCCCCTTGGGATTACTGGGAACCCCCCTGGGATTACTGGGACCCTCCTTGGGATTACTGGGATTACTGGGACGCCCCCTTCCAGCACCGGGACCCCCCCTTGGGATTACTGGGACCCCCCTGGGGTTACTGGGACCCTCCCCGGGGTTACTGGGATTACTGGGACACCCCCTACCAGCACTGGGACCACCCCTGGGATTACTTGGACCCCCCCTGGGATTACTGGGACCACCCTTGAGATTACTGGGACCCCCCCCCGGGATTACTGGGACACCCCCAGGGGTTACTGGGATTATTGGGAAACCACATTCCAGCACTGGGTCCCGCCCTGGGATTACTGGGACCCCCTTTGGGATTACTGGGACCCTCTTTGGGATTACTGGGATTACTGGGACGCCCCCTTCCAGCACCGGGACCCCCCCTTGGGATTACTGGGACTCCCTCTGAGATTAATGGGACCCTCCCCGGGGTTACTGGGACCCTCCTCGGGGTTACTGGGATTACTGGGACACCCCCTACCAGCACTGGGACCCCCTCTGGGATTACTTGGACCCCCCCTGGGATTACTGGGACCACCCTTGAGATTACTGGGACCCCCCCTGGGGTTACTGGGACCCCCTCGAGTTACTGGGACCCCCCCGGGGTTACTGGACCCCCCTCTGGCATTACTGGGACTCCCCCCCCGGGATTACTGGGACACCCCCAGGGGTTACTGGGACACCCCCAGGGGATACTGGGATTATTGGGAAACTGTATTCCAGCACTGGGACCCCCTCTGGGATTACTGGGACCCCCCCCGGGATTACTGGGACCCTCCCCGGGGTTACTGGGACCCCCCTCGGGGTTACTGGGATTACTGGGATGCCCCCTTCCAGAACCGGGACCCCCCCTGGGGTTACTGGGACCCCCACTGAGATTACTGGGACCCTCCCCGGGGTTACTGGGGTTACTGGGACACCCCCAGGGGTTACTGGGATTAATGGGAAACCGTATTCCAGCACCAGGACCCCCTCTGGGATTACTGGGACCCCCTCTGAGATTACTGGGACTCATTTTGGTATTACTGGGACCCCCTTTGGGATTACTGGGATTACTGGGATGCCCCCTACCAGCACTGGGACCCCCTTTGGGATTACTGGGACTCCCCCCGGGATTACTGGGACACCCCCCGGGATTACTGGGATTACTGGGACCCATGGGTGGGGGGCACCCACTGCAGCGCCCAGCCCCGCCCCCAGCTCCCAACGTGGCCCCGCCCCTTTTCCCAGTGCCGCCCGGCCATTGGCCCGCCGAGCTGCCACTCCCGCCCCCTGCCGCAGGGCGGGGCTAGGGGTGATTGACAGCTCGATTGACCAATGGGGAGCTTCGTGGGCGTTTCCCTGTTTAAGGGAGTTTTAAGGGGGGGGGGGGGTGATGGGGGAGGGGATCCAAAGGGGTGCGGGGGGGGATTTGGGGGAATTTGGGGCGATTTGGGGGGGTGTGAATGGGAATGGGGGCGAATGGGGGAAACGGGGGGGCAATTTGGGGGTGCACAGGGTGGGGGGGTCCAATTTGGGGGGGTACGGGCATGGGGGGGGCAACTTGGGGGCTCATGGGGGGGGGGGGCCAGTTCGGGGGTGCAATTTTTGGGGTGCTCAATTTGGGGGCGGGGGGGGGGGGGGGTCAACCACTGAGCTGCCAGAAGGTTGGGGACACGATGGGGCACCCACGTTGGTTTTTTTTTTGGGGGGGGGGCATTTTGGGGGCGCAGCGCAGTGCCCCCCCCCCCACTCCAACACACAAAACCAAATAAATATAAAAAAAATAAAAAATAAAAAATAAATATTTGTTTTTCCTTTTCCAGAGGTTTTCTTCTTTTTTTTTCCTGCGGGGGGGTCCCCACAGAACCGCCCCCCCCCCATGTTTAACCCCTTCCGGGCTGCGCAGGGTTAAATCCGGAGTGACGCCGGCGGATTGGGGATGGGGGGGGGGGGAAATTCCGGGAGAGGTGGGGGGGGGGTTCCGGGGGTTGGTTGTGGGGGGGGGGGGAAATTATTGTTGGGGGGGGGGGCTGCAGGGCCGGGCCCGGCCGCTCCGGCCCCTTTGTGTCGGCGAGCGGGGCGCGGCGGGGCTGCGGCGGCGGGGCCACCAGGTCCGGGGGGGGGCTACCAGGTCCGGGGGGGGACCACCAGGTCCGGGGGGGGGGGCTACAATGTCCGGGGGGGGCCACCAGGGCCGGGGGGGGGGGCTACAGGTCCGGGGGGGGCTCAGGAAGGGTTTGCATGGGCCGGGGGGGGGCGATAGCAAAAGGATTTGCTTGGTTTGGGGGGGGGGTGCAAGGCTGGGGGGGGGCTTTGAATGGTTTGGGGGGGGATTGATGAGTTCGGGGGGGGGTGCAAGGCTTGGGGGGGGATTTGCAATGTTCTCGGGGGGGTCGGAAGGCTGGGGGGGGCAGGGGGCACATTGCATGGCCGGGGGGGTTTGCATGGAGGAGGGGGGGGTTGCTTGGTTCGGGGGGGGGGGGTTGCAATGCGGGGGGGGCTCCGCAAAGCTCCCGTTTTTTTTTTTTTGCAAGGCCGGGGGGGGGATTTGCAAAGCTACCGAGGTTTTTGCAAGGCTTGGGGGGGTTGGGGGGGCGAGGGGCACAATGCGAGGCTCGGGGGGGGGTTATTGCAAGGTCCGGGGGGGTTGCAAGGCCTGGGGGGGGGCTTTGCATGGTCCGGGGAGGGGAATTGCATTGTCGGGGGGGGCTGCAAAGCTTGGGGGGGGGTTGCAAGGCTCATAAAGCTTTAGCAAGGGGGGGGGCACATTGCATTGTCCTGGGGGCTCTGCAAGGCTGGGAGTGGGGGGGGGGGGGACACAATGCAAAACCTGGGGGCTTTGCAAGCTGGGGGGGGGGCTACACAGCTGGGGGGGAGCATTACAAGGGGGGGGTGGAAAATTGGGGGGGGGACATTGCATGGTCTTGGGGCTTTTGGGAAATGGGGGGGGGGGAATATTTCATTGTGCATCCATTGGGGTTCTGGGGAGGGGGGCAGGAATATTTAACGGCGCTGGGGGGGCGGGTTGCAAGCTTGGGATATATGGGGGGGGGCACTTTTACTGAGCCTCCCCCCCTCTCTTCTCTCCTACAGACCCCCCACTTCTCCGGCCACTTGCCAACACCCCCCCCTCCCCAAATTCCACCCCCCCCCAAATACCAACCCCCCCACGTCCCCAAATTCCCCCCCCCGTCCCCAAATTCTGCACATCCTCAAATTCCAACCCCCCCCCAATTCCCCCCATCCCCAAATTCCACCCCCCCTCCCCAAATTCCACCCCCCATCCCCAAACTCCCCCCTCCCCAAATTCCAACCCCCCCCACCCCCAAAAAAAATCCAAACCCCCCCTTTCCAACCCCCCCCCGCACTTCCAACCCCCCCCCCTCCCCACATTCCACCCCCTCCTCCCCACCTCCCCCCCACATCCCCAAATCCCACACTCCCCCTCCCCATATTCCAACACCCCCCCCCCCCAAAAAAAAAAAAAAAATTAAAAAAAAAAAAAAAAAGAACAAAAAGACCCCCCCCAGGGCTGGCTGGCAAGGCGGGGGGGGGGGGTCCATCATGGAGCCATCCCCTCTCCGTCCCCGCTGGCGGCTCCTGCAACCGGGGGGGACCCGCTTGGTGCCCACCCCCCGGGGGGGGGTCATCGGTGGCGTCGTTGGCGTTGGGGGGGGGGCCGGGACGGAGCTGCGGCGCCTGCGTTTTCGGCAATTTCGCTACCAGGAGGCGACGGGGCCGGGGGACGCCTGCCGCAGGCTGCGGGAGCTGTCGCGGGGGTGGCTGAGGCCGGAGGCGCTGAGCAAGGAGGAGATGCTGGAGCTGCTGGTGCTGGAGCAATTCCTCAGCATCCTCCCCGAGGACATCCAGAGCTGGGTCTGGGTGAGGCACCCCGAATCCTGCGCCCAAGCCGTCGCCTTGGCCGAGAGTTTCCAGCCGGGGAGGAGGGACGGAGGAGGGTGGGAGCAGCAGGTGAGGAAAGCGGGGAGATGCGCCCCCCCCCAAAAAAAAATACCAAAAAAATGGGTTCGGTGCCTTCGCGGTGCTGCTTGGGAGCATCATCTCCAGCAGCAAAGCTCCTTGTCCCCCTCGAAAAGCAATGCAGCGCTCACCATGCAACGCCCCCCCCCCAAAAAAATACAGTAGTATCCCTGTTGCAGCATCCCCCAAAATAAAGTAGCATCCCCCTTGTAACGCCCCCCCCCAAAAAATAGGGTAGTGACCCTGTTGCGACCTCCCCCAAAATAAAGTAGCATCCCCCCCTTTGCAACACCCCCCAAAAAAAAATAGGGTAGTGACCCTGTTGCAACATTCCCCAACCAAAATAAAGTAGCACCCCCCTTTGCAATGCCCCCCCCAAAAAAATAGGGTAGTGACCCCGTTGCAGCACCCCCCAAAATAAAGTAGCATCCCCCTTGCAACGCCCCCCAAAAAAATAGGGTAGTGACCCCATTGCAGCATCCCCCAAAATAAAGTAGCATCCCCCTTTGCAACACCCCCCAAAAAAATAAGGTACTGACCCTGTTGCAGCATCCCCCAAAATAAAGTAGCACCCCCCTTGTAACGCCCCCCCCAAAAAAAAAATAGGGTAGTGACCCCGTTGCAATATCCCCCAAAATAAAGGGCAGCACCCCCTCTGCAACATCTGCCAAAATATGGGGTAGCACCCCCCTATGCAATGCTCCCCCGCCCAAAAAAAATAGGGTAGCACCCGCTTTGCGACATCCTCCAAAATAAAGGGTAGCCCCCCCCCCAAAAAAAATAGGGTGGAAAAAAAAATAAAATAAAAGATAGGACCCCCTTTGCAATGACCCCAAAATAAAGGGTAGCACCCCCCTTGCGACATCCCCCAAAATAAAGGGTAGTGCTCCCTATGCAATGCCCCCCCCCCGAAAATAGCACCCCCTTTTTTGTGACCCCCAAAATCCAGGGTAGCACCCCACCCCCTTTTTACAATGCCCCCCCAAAATAAAAGGTAGCACCCACTTAGTTATGACCCCCAAAATAAAGGGAAGCACCCCATTTCCAACACCCCACCCAAAATATAGGGTTGCCCCCCCCCGCCATTTTTAACACCCCCCCCAACCTTTGGGGGCCCCCCCGTTGTGCTCGGGTCCCGCAGGTGACGGTGCGAGTGAAGGTGGAGGAGGTGGCCCCCGGGGACGCCGAGGACCCCGAGGTGGTGTTGGACCCCCCAGCAGAGCCCCCCCAGACCCCCCCCGGAGAGGGGTGGCGGGGGGAGGCGGCGTGGAGCAAGGTCAAGTTCGACCCCGAGGAAGACGAGGAAGAGGAGAACCAGCGGGAAACGGGTAAGGGGTTGTAGGAAAAGGGTGGGTTTCCCCCAAAAAATATGGGCGTGGGGGGGGTGAGCAGGTTTGGTCTGCTCAGGTCCCCCCCCCGTGGCCAAAAAGAGGTCCCGGTGCTGGAAAGCCCGTGGGGTACCGAGGAGGAGGAGGAGAAGGTGGCCCCCACCAATTTGGGGGGATTTGGGGTTTTCCCCAAGGACTCAGACCGCCTCCACCGCTGCTGGAGGAGACCCCAGGGTGTTGAGGAGCACCCTGGGGGGCTCCCCAACCTCATGCACCCATTTCTCCCCCCCCCCCACCCACCCACCCCACGCAGGTCCCACGGTGGCGAGCGGAGAGCAGGAGGACCCCGCTTCGCCCCCCCAAGCCCCTCCGCGCCCCCTCCCCGGCACCCTCCAGGCTGACTCCATCGGGACCCCCGTGCAGACGGAGACCCCCCCGCAGACGGAGACCCCCCAGCAGCCAAGAGGGACCCCGGGGGCCCCCCTCCCGCAGCAGCCACCCCCCCCGGGACCCGCCGAGGGCACCGAGAGCCCGGAGAAGGCGCCGTGGGCGAAACGGGCGCCGGGCAAGGAGCGCCCCTACCCCTGCGGCGAATGCGGCAAAAGCTTCGGGCGCTTGACCCACCTGAAAACCCACCAGCGGACCCACACCGGGGTGAAGCCCTACGCCTGCGGCGCCTGCGGCAAGAGCTTCGGCCACCTCTCCACCCTCACCACCCACCAGCGGCTGCACACGGGCGAGCGGCCCTACGGCTGCGGCGCCTGCGGCAAGACCTTCACCAACCCCTCGGACCTCAACAAGCACCAGCGGTCGCACACGGGCGAGCGCCCTTACCCCTGCGCCGCCTGCGGCAAGCGCTTCAGCCAGCAGTCCAACCTCACCATGCACCGGCGCTCGCACACCCAGGAGCGGCCCTACCCCTGCGGCGCCTGCGGCAAGAGCTTCAAGTACCTGGCGGACCTGACGGTGCACGAGCGCTCGCACACGGGCGAGAGACCCTTCCCCTGTGCCCACTGCGGGAAGAGCTTCAGCAATAAGTCGTCGCTCGCCCGGCACACGCGGATCCACGCCCGGGCGGCCGCTAGGGACAAGTGATTGGGGTTGGGGGGAGAGGATGGGGTGGTGGTGGTGGTCCCCGTGGGGTGGTGGTGGTGGTGGTCCACCAGGAAGGAGGTGGTAATGGGGTTGGGAGAGGATTGGGTGGTGGTGATGGTGGTCCTCAAGGGGTGCTGGTGGTCCACCAGGAGGTGGTAGGGTTGGGAGAGGATGGGGTGGTGGTGGTCCCCGTTGGGTGGTGGTGGTCCACTAGGAAGGAGGTGGTAATGGGGTTGGGAGAGGATTGGGTGGTGGTGGTGGTGGTCCTTGTGGGGTGCTGGTGGTCCACCTGGCAGTGGTAGGGTTGGAAGAGGATGGGGTGGTGGTGGTCCCCGTTGGGTGGTGGTGGTCCACTAGGAAGGAGGTGGTAATGGGGTTGGGAGAGGATTGGGTGGTGGTGGTGGTGGTGGTGGTCCCCGTGGGGTGGTGGTGGTGGTGGTCCACCAGGAGGTGGTAGGGTTGGAAGAGGACACGGGGTGGTGCTGGTGGTCCCCAGGAGGAGGAGGAGGTGGTGATGGGGTGGTGGTGGTCCCAAGGAGGTGGTGATGGGGTTGGGAGAGGATGGAGTGGTGGTGGTGGTCCTCATGGGGTGGTGGTGGTGGTCCTCATGGGGTGCTGGTGGTCCACCTGGCAGTGGTAGGGTTGGAAGAGGACGGGGTGGTGCTGGTGGTCCCCAGGAGGAGGAGGAGGTGGTGATGGGGTGGTGGTGGTCCCCAGGAGGTGGTGATGGGGTTTTCCAGCCACCAGGGGGGTTGTGGAGGTTGGGCACGCAGGGTGGATGCAGCCATCTGGTGCTGGTTTCGTGGTGCTGGTTTCATGGTGGCTGCTGGGGATGGACAGGGCAACTGGGATGGGGGTGGAGATGGGCTGGTGGTCGATGTCCTCCGTGAGCCTGGTGGCTCCAGAACTTGGTTCCATGGTCCCAGAGGAGATCCACCATGAATAGGGGTGAAGATGGGTTGACGGTTGATGATCTCCGTGAAGCTGGTGGCTCCAGGACACAGCAATCCTGAAACGCAGCGGATGGAGGTGAAGATGGTTTGATGGTCGATGTCCTCGGTGAGCCTGGTGGCTCCAGAACTTGGTTCCCTGGCCCCAGAGGAGATCCTCCATGGATAGAGATGAAGATGGACTGATGGTTGATGTCCTATGGTGGTTCTTCAGGCTCTCACCCACCTCCTCCACACCCCCCCAACCTCCTCTCCACCACCAGGACACCCCAATTAAGCCGTCCAGGATCAATCACCTTTTTTTTTTTCCCACTATTTATTCATTGTCACCCCTGCAACAAGTGACCTCCTCCTCTCCAGGCCTTAACTCTCCGAGACCGACCTACCTCATGGACCACTTGGCGGACACCCGGGGCCTCCTCCCTGTGGGTTTGCCCCCTCCTTCTGCCCCCCACTCGCTGTAATGACGGTTTTACCCATTTCTCTGCAGCCTCTGCTCTGCTTCTTCTTTGTCTGCAGGGGGTGAGGGCAAAAAAATTCATGTGGGGGGCACGGGGAATG
Organism: Aythya fuligula; assembly: GCF_009819795.1. Classification (NCBI taxonomy): domain Eukaryota; kingdom Metazoa; phylum Chordata; class Aves; order Anseriformes; family Anatidae; genus Aythya; species Aythya fuligula. Next base: position 1,071,383 of record NC_045590.1, read on the forward strand.
CAAGAAATCAGGGATGTGGGTGCAAAATGTAGGAGCAGTGCTGCTGGGTGTGCAGCTTGCACTGCATCAGTTGCAATTGCACTGTGGCACCTGGCTTGCAGTGCAGCGTTCATTCAGCAGCAGCACATTTGGAATGCAGCATTTGCAACCCACCATGCCTGCAGCACAACGTGATGCTGGCAATGCAGTGTTTGCAGCACAGCACAGTGTTTGCAGTGTGCCACATTGGTTGCGGTGTTTGCCTTAGTGCAGTGCTTGCAGCATGTGCACAGAGTTTGCAGCATGTGCACAGTATTTGCAGTGGACTGCAGTATTTGCAGCATATGCGCGGTGTTTGCAGCACGTGTACAGTGCTTGCAATATGCTGCAGTATTTGCAGCACAGTGTGGTGTTTGCAGCACGGCGCAGTGTTTGCAGTACAGTGCAGTGTTTGCAGCACAAGCACGGTGTTTGCAGTGTGCTGCAGTGTTTGCAGCATGGCGCAGTGTTTGCAGCACATGCATAGTGTTTGTAGCACAGCACAGTATTTGCTGCACAAGCATGGTGTTTGCAGCACGTGCACCATGTTTGCAGCGTGCTGCAGTGTTTGCAGCACGGCGCAGTGTGCTGCAGTACGCAGCACTGTTTGTAGCATGTGCATAGTGTTTGTAGCACATGCATAGTGTTTGCAGCACGGCGCAGTGTTTGCAGCACAAGCACGGTGTTTGCAGCACACTGCAGTGTTTGCAGCATGGTGCAGCATTTGTAGCACATGCATAGCGTTTGTAGCACAGTGCAGTATTTGCAGCATAAGCATGGTGTTTGCAGCACATGCACGTCGTTTGCAGTACAGTGCAGTGTTTACAGCACACTGCAGTGTTTGCAGCATGGTGCAGTGTTTGCAGCACACTGCAGTGTTTGCAGCACAAGCACAGTGTTTGCAGCACGGTGCAGCATTTGCAGCACATGCATAGTGTTTGTAGCACAGCGCAGTATTTGCAGCACAAGCACGGTGTTTGCAGCACACTGCAGTGTTTGCAGCATGGTGCAGCGTTTGCAGCACAGCACGCGTTGCAGCGTGGTGCCCTCACTGCAGTGCATTGCAACGCATTGCGCCCACCCCCCAACCGGCTGTCTCAGACTTAACCCCCTCCCTCCCCCCCCCCGGCAATTTTGGGGCCCCCAAATCTCCGCCCCTGATTGGTCGGCTCTTATCGCTCCGCCTTGGCGGGAAGGGGTGGAGAGGGTTGGAGGTTAACCCCTTCGGTGCCGGTGGCAGCTTTGGTGGGGAGAGGGTTGAGGGGGTCTTGAGGGGGATCATTTGGGGGGGGGGTAAGTTTGGAGGGAGAGGAGGAAATGGGTGCAAGGGGAGTGCAAGGAGGGGGTGTAAAGGGTGTGAGGGGGGTGCATTGGGTGCAAGCAGGGGTGCGGGGGGGCTGCAATGGGGTGCATTGGGTACAAAGTGGGTGCATTGGGTGCAAGAGGGGGGCAATGGGGGGTGCATTGGGTGCAAGGGGTTCCAGAGGGTGAAAGAGGGGGGTGCATTGGGTGCCAGGAAGGGGTGCAAAGGGTGCAAGTGGGGGTCGGGGGGTGCATTGGGTTCTTACAGGGAGCACGGGTGGGGGGCAAGGGGCATGGGGGTGCATGGGAGGGGGGCCTGGGGGCACAAGGTTGCACTGGAGTGCAAGGGCAGGGGGGGCTTTGTGCTCCCCAAGCCCACCACAGCCCCAGGTTGGAGCAAAACTGGGGGATGACAACGCAATCCTGCAGGTCCCCGAGCCCCAGCACGTTATGGGGACCTGTCTGCCCCCCACATCCCGGCTCAGGGGATGAAGTGGGATTTTTTTGTGGTTTCCGCCACTTTTGTGGGTTTTTCAGGGGAGGGGTTGCAAGCCTATTGCAGGTGCTGAGGGGTGGAAACGGCTCCTGCGCCTGGAGCTGGGCTTTTCTCCACCCAAATCAGTTTTCTGGGAGCAATTTCCAGCCTCCAATTTGCTGTCGGGCCAAGAAAGTTGCTGTTTGTCCCCAAAAAGCCCCTCCCAAGCCAGGGTGACCCCAGCGGGTGGGTAACGAGAAGCGGGGGACAGGGTCCTGTAAATGTGGTGGAGCTGGGGTCTCCCCTAAGCCCCATCAGCTGGGGACAAGGTCTTCATTCCTCGGGAGGCTTTGATTTGGGTTCCAGCCTCAGCTGAGGCACCTCTGTGGTCTTCTGGGCTCGTGTGGATGGGTTTTAGATGGGCTGAGGACCCCTCTGATGGGCCTGGGAGGGTTTTTGTAGGGCCCCCTCCTGCCATTGCCCCTCTGAGCTCCTCTGGGGGTGCACAGAGGAGTTTCATCTCATAACCCAACAGATGCCACCTCCACGAACACATGGAGATAACCTCCACCATCCTCCTGAGATGATGCCACTTCCATGAGCATCTCTCTTTCCTCCTCTGCCCCACCAATGAGTAGGTTGGAAGTGAGCAGTGTTGGGATGGGGACACAGCTGGGACACCCGACCCAAAGGGACAATCCATCCCCAATGGCATCCCACTCATCACAGAAGTGGCAGGAGAGGCTTTGGGGGAAGGTAGCCAATGCTCGTAGACACGTTGGCCGGCGGTCTACCCATGTGATGGGAGCATTTGACTTCTCCTCTTTGGTTTGCGTTGACTTTTCAACTCACCTTGAAGTATTTTGGGGCAGACCCCTGCACATCACCTCGCCCTAACAAACCACGCGGCTCGATTTGTCTGATTTGCAAGTATTTTTTTTCACAAAACGCAAGAGGAGGGAAAAGGAAAACGCAACGCAGACGTCGCAGCAGAAAATGACGCCCATCCAATGCTGGGTGGAAGGAGGCTTCTTGATGCACAGCTGCTGTGTTGGTTTGGAGAGAGGTTGCTTGATGACACTTATTATAGAAAAAAAGGAAAAACAGAGATCGCAAGAAATGCATTTTTCTGCATTCTGGGTTGTTATCGTATCATTTTGAGACGGAGGTTACTTAGGAAAAATATAGAAAAGTGAAGACTGTAAAAATGTATTTTTCTTTATCCCGCGTTGCATCTTTTCAGGGAGGGATGAAGGTTGTTTGGGTAAAAATAGAAAAGGCAGGCTTCAAAATGTGGCTTTTTGCAGAAGAAAAAAAAAAAAAAAAGCATTTTTTTGCATTTCAGGTTGCTGCTGCATTGTTTTGGGGAGAGATGTGGGTTATTTGAGAAAAAAAAAAAAAGGGGGGGTAGAAAAAAAAAAGGGTAGAAATTGCATACTTCAAAAGATGCCAATTGGAAGAAAAAAGAAAAAAAAAACGCCTTGCATAGCACCAACCTTCCTCAGCGACCGCTACCCCCGGCACGGCGAGGAACCAGCGAGGGGCGAGCACTGCTCGACGCCGGCCTGGACGTCCACCACCGCCCGGCTGCGAGCCACCCCTGTCACGGCCACGCGGTGCAGTTGGCCGTCACCGAAGTCACGGGTCAAGCACGCGGTGAATGGGACGCGGACGTCCAGCTGGCGTCCCACCAGGGCCACCGTGCACGTCGTACGGGGTCGCATCTGCACCTTGACGTTGCGGGTATGGACAACGTACTCGCCGGTGGTGGCTCGTCCCACCCAGTTGACTCTGGTGACGTTGGTGGCCTCCCAGCTCGTCCCGTTGAAGGCCAAGGGGGCGGCTCGCAGCGCTCCGTGGATGGTGGAGAAGACCTTCTGGTCCAGCTCCCAGTCGTGCATCACCACGGCGGCCTCTTCCAAGGCCACCTCTTCCCGCGTCCCTCGGCAGCCTTCGTTCTTCACCGTGGTCTTCGTCAGCGTGACGTCCTCCCCACGCCCCACCGCCTCGCTCGTGTTGTAGCGGACGTCCGAGATGGTGACGTCTGCTGGGCCCGTCTGGACAGCCAGGACTTGGTACCACTTGAACCAAACCTCCTCGTGGTCCACCACCACGAAGAAAGCCCGCTGGTCCTTGGAGACCTTCCCCAAGCCGTACTGGTTCCTACCGACGTAGATGTCAACGGAGGGGCAGCCCTCCACCGCGTTTTCGGGCACGTCGCCGAAGGAGTCGTCCACCCAACACAACGCCTCCAGGTTGCCTCTGTTGACCAGCAGCTTGAATTTGGACACCCTGTGCTCGGACTGCCAGAAGGCATAGAAGCAAAACGGGCCCCGGCTGGGGACGTAGGCGCCGGTGTTGCAACCGTCCTCCTCCGTGGAGCAGACGTACTCCATCATCTTGGTGTAGTTGTTCCAGTTGGACACGGTGTCGGCCGGCAGCGTGCCGTCAAAATCCACCCATTCCAGGTGGGAAGGTCTCTCCTTGCCTTCAGCCTTCTCATTAAGGTTCCAGCTGGTGCCTGCAGGGGAAAAAAAATTAAAAATTGGCCGTATAAGATGCAACCGAGATGCCTCCATCCCTCCAACGCTGCTGATGAAGAGATTCTCCACCGGGGATGCGGCCAGCTCCATGCCTGCACCATCAGAGGTGGCCAAGAAAATGCTAAAGAAGACCTCCGCCAACGTTTCTTGGGTTTTTGGGGTGAAAATGGGTTGGAGGACATAGGGATGGACGAGGCCAAGGACTCACCGAGGTGCTGGAGAAGTTTCCTTCCCACCGGCGGCGATCCAGGAGCTCCATCAGCCCCAGCTTGGACGAGGAAGAGGAGGGCAGCGACGAGGCAGGGCTGGAGGGAAGACCGAGGGAGGTGTCACCCATCGAGGACGACCCCAACGGTGGCACCCGGGCCCGGAGGTCACGGCCGGATCCCGACCCAACCTTTTTTCCCTCGTTTTTTAGGGTTAAAATTCCACCTGCCCGTGTTGACACAGCTTTAATTTTTAACCATCTAGGGGGGAAGGCTGGGAAACGCAACGCAGCACTCGCTCAAAACGGCCTTTTTTTTCAAAAAATTATTCTTATTATTTTTTAATAACTGTTTTCTGGGAGCTGGGAATGTCTTCAGAATGGCCAAAAATCCCCCAAAATGCCCCAAAATGCACCCAGCGAAGAGTCATACCTTGTATGTCAGCATCCTGCCAGCCACCTCCAGAGGCTATGAATTAAATATATACAAATTTGTACATAAATGTGCGAAACACGTGAAACATACAAAATAGATGCAATACACAAATGTTTAAAATAAATATAAAATACATTTTTGATAAAGAAACATTTATTTCAACAACCCCACGGACGCATCCTCCCCCCGTCCCGTCAAACCAACCCTGATGGCTCAAAGCATCCTGTCCTCACACAGGACAGGCACTTGCTCCAACAAGGCTCAAAAAACCTCCCCATTTTGGGGCTAAAACCAAGCATTTTGGGTTCTGCTGGGTTCTTCACCCATCAGGCTCAACGCACACCCCAACAGGCGTTGAGGTCGCTCTTGCACGCTCCCTACCTTGCCTCTGCTCCAACCTCCAATCTCACCGCAACGTAAATCCCGTTATTTTGGGGTGATTTAGGTCCTTTTGGGGTCACTTCTGGAGCAGAGTGGTGTTTTCTAGCATGGCTGTGCTCACCTGGGGACGCGCACTCCAGGGAACAGATCAAAGTCTGAATGAGAAGTGCAAATCAATGAAAAAAGAAAAGAAAAAAAAAAAAAAAAAAAAAGAAGAAAAAAAGAAAAAAAGGGGGTTGGCAATTATTGAGAAACCAGCAAATTTTCTGCTTTCTGCAGAAATTTAGCATTACTGTTGTTTTTTTTCCAAGTGGGAAAAACACGTTGGCACCTAAAAAGCAGCACAAAATGCCCATTGCCAGGTTCCGCAGGCACCAAAAACAGCTCGTCTCACACCAAAAATCAAAGTCGTCACTTGTGGAAAAACAACGTAAATCACTATTTTTTCCTTTTCAACCAAAAAGCTTCATTTTCTGCTCCAGACCCGCTGCATTCACACATTCAGAAGAGGAAGGCATCAGAAATCACACCCAAAATCCCGATCCACCAGGGATGCTAAATATGGGGGGGTTTTCCCCTGAAAAGAGAAGTCTATGCAAGCCGGGATGCACCAATTTGAAGAGTTTTCACCCCAAAACGGGGCCGCAGCTGCCGATCTCATCCAGCATCTTCTTTGTTGCCCCAAAACGTCGTTTTTAGCACGGAAACGTGCTCTTCGGTGGCTTGCTGTCGGACACGGAGCCGTGGTCCCACCGGTGCCCAACCCCATAGCAGCCAACAGAGAATCCCCCCCCCAGCACCACCCCTCCTCCCAGTGCTCCCAGTCCCTTACTGGGAGGCACTGGGGGCCCCAGGAAGCAGCGGGGGGAGGCGGCAGGTCCCAACGTGCAGCCTTTATTGCCCCATTTCAACTCAACTGCCCCATCTGGGGGGGGTGGGGGGGACAAATACCCCCCAGGAAGGAGTGCAAATAACCCCAGCGGGGGGGCAAATAACGCAAAGAGGGGGGGGCAAATAGCCCAGAGAGGGGGCAAATAGTCCAAAAGAGTCGATAACCCAGAAAAAAAGGGGGAAAAAAAAAAAAGATGGGGGGGCAAAAATAAAAGCGGGGGGACAAGTACCCCAAAAAAGGGGGGGCAAAGCCCCCGTGGAGGGGCAAATATACCTCTGGGGGGGGGGTGCAAATACCCCCGGGGGGGGTGAGGCCCTGTAGTGTTGGAGATGCCCCCCCTCTGGGGTATTTGGGCAAGGTCAAAGGTCATTGGGGGGGGGTTACAGGTCACCAGAGGTCATGGGTCAGCCCTCAGAAGGGGTGTGGGGGGGCCACGAGTCCCCAAAAGGTCGGAGGTCAAAGGTCAGAGATCAGCGCAGGGATGGGGGGGGGGGGCGGCATGGAGAGGGGCTGGAGGTCGCTGGTGGGGGTCGGAGGTCAAAGGTCAGAGGTCAAAGGTCAGAGGTCAAAGGTCAGAGGTCAAAGGTCAGAGGTCAGTCCCGGCGCAGGTTCTTGAGCCGCTCCTCGAGGTCGGCGTCGGCGTCGGCCAATGCGGCGGCGGCCTCAGCCGCCCGCCCCTCCCCCGCCGCCAGCGACCCCCCCGGGGTGGGCAGGGCTGGGGGCAAAGGGCAAAGGTCAGGGGGACGCCACCCCATTGTCTGTCCCCCCCCCCCAAAAAAAATGCCCCCCCCAAATATCCCCCCGCCCCCTCCCAAAATGTCCCCCCCGGCCTCCAAAAACGCTCCCCGATCCCCCCCCAGACCCACTAAAAACCCCCAAACGCCCCCAAAACGGCCTCTGACCCCCCCCCCAATCTTCCTGACCCCCCCCCAAATCCGCCCCCCGGCCCCCCCAGCCCCACTCACTGGCCAGCTCGTCGGTGAGGGTCAGCCCCAGCTCGTCCAGTACCTGGGACACCACCGCGTCGCTGGGGGGGGGGACAACAAGGGGGGGTCAGAGGTCACGCCAGGACCCCAAATTGTCCCCTGACCCCACCCTGTACCCCCAGATCCCCGCCACAGCCCCCCAGGTCCCCCCGCGTGCCCCACGACCCCAACATCCCCTCGTGTCCCCCCCACAACCCCAAAGTCCCCATGTATCCACCCCATGACCCCAATGTCCCCTCGTGTCCCCCCCATGACCCCAATGTCCCCATATGCCCCCCCACGACTCCAATGTCCCCTCATGTCCCCCCTATGACCCCAATGTCCTCTCTTTTCCCCCCCATGACCCCAATGTCCCCTCGTGTCCCCCACAACCCCAATGTCCCCACATTCCCCCCCATGACCCCAAAGTCCCCATGTATCCCCCCCACAACCCCAATGTCCCCTCATGTCCCCCCCACGACCCCAATATCCCCTTGTGACCCCCACAACCCCAATGTCCCCACATGCCCCCCCATGACCCCAAAGTCCCCATGTATCCCCCCCATGACCCCAATGTCCTCTCGTGTCCCCCCATGACCCCAATGTCCCCTCATGTCCCCCCCATAACCCCAATGTCCCCATGTGCCCCCCCACGACCCCAAAGTTCCCATGTATCCACCCCATGACCCCAATGTCCCCACATGCCCCCCCATGACCCCAAAGTCCCCTCATGTCCCCCCCACAACCCCAATATCCTCTTGTGACCCCCCCATGACTCCAATGTCCCCTCATGTCCCCCCCACGACCCCAATGTCCCCTCGTGTCCTCCCACGACCCCAATGTCCTCTCGTGTCCCGCCCCACGACCCCAATGTCCCCAAGTGCCCCCCCACAACCCCAATGTCCCTTCGTGTCCCCCCCATGACCCCAAAGTCCCCATGCATCCACCCCATGACCCCAATGTCCCCAAGTGCCCCCCCACAACCCCAATGTCCCTTCGTGTCCCCCCATGACCCCAAAGTCCCCATGCATCCACCCCATGACCCCAATGTCCCCACGTGCCCCCCCACAACCCCAATATCCCCTTGTGACCCCCCCACGACTCTAATGTCCCCACATGCCCCCCCCATGACTCCAATGTCCCCTGGTGTCCCCCCCATGACCCCAATGTCCCCACATGCCCCCCCATGACCCCAATGTCCCCACATGCCCCCCCATGACCCCAATGTCCCCTCGTGTCCTCGTGTCCCCCCCATGACCCCAGTGTCCTCTCTTTCCCCCCCACGACCCCAATGTCCCCACATGCCCCCCCATGACCCCAATGTCCCCTCGTGTCCCCCCCACGACCCCAACATCCCCTCATGTCCCCCCCACGACCCCAATGTCCCCTCTTGCCCCTGTCCCCCCCCCATCCATCCCCCAGGTCCCCCCACATTCCCCTTTCCCCATCTCCCCGTGCCCACGCGTCCCCCTCCCGTCCCCACCGCCCCCACGCCCCCGTGTCTCTGCCCCCCCCCCCACCCCGTGCTTCCTCCACCCCCCCCCCCAACCTCTCTTCCTCATCATCCTCGTCCCCCATGGCGTCGTCGATGGCGTCGTTCATCAGCTCCTCCTTCATGTCCATGATCTCCGCCTGCTTCTCGAACTCCATCATGATCTTCTGGATCTGCGGCAGCTTCAGCTGGGGGGGGGGACACACCAGGACACAGCTGGTGGCACGTGGGGACACGGCTGGCCAGCTCTTGGTGGCCACTAAGTAGTTCCTGGTAGCCAAGGTCTTGGGCTTTGGTCAGCTTGGGGTGGCCACGGATGTCCTCACGGCCACCCCGAGCAGCTGGTGGCAACCGTGGCCACCAGGATGTCCCCCCAGAGCAGCTGGTGGTGGCCATGGCTTTGGGGACATCGTCACAGCTAGCCCAGGGCAACTCATGGTGGCCACGCTCTCCAAGACATCCCCGTGGCTACTTCAGGACAGGCCGCGATGGCCACAACCTTGGGGACAACCCCACAGAGCACCTTACGGTGGCCACAGCCTCGGGGACATCCCCAGGTCACCCTGTGGTGGCCACGGGCTCAAGGACATCCTCACGGCCACCCTTGGAGAACTCTTGGTGGCCACGGGCTCAAGGACATCCTCATGGCCACCCCTGGAGAGCTCTTGGTGGCCACAGGCTCAAGAACATCCCCATGGCCACCCCTGGAGAGCTCTCGGTGGCCACAGGCTCAAGAACATCCCCATGGCCACCCCTGGAGAGCTCTTGGTGGCCACCCAAGAGCTCAAGAACATCCTCACGGCCACCCCTGGAGAGTTCCTGGTGGCCACGGGCTCGAAGATATCCTTATGGCCACCCTTGGAGAACTCTTGGTGGCCACCCAAAAGCTCAAGGACATCCTCACGGCCACCCTTGGAGAACTCTTGGTGGCAACCAAAGAGCTCAAGGACATCCTCATGGCCACCCCTGGAGAGTTCCTGGTGGCCACGGGCTCAAAGACATCCTTATGGCTACCTCTGGAGAGCTCTTGGTGGCCACGGGCTCAAAGACATCCCCACAGCCACCCTTGGAGAGCTCTTGGTGGCCACGGGCTCAAAGACATCCTCACGGCCACCCCTGAAGAGCTCTTGGTGGCCACGGGCTCAAAGACATCCCCACAGCCACCCTTGGAGAGCTCTTGGTGGCCACGGGCTCAAAGACATCCTCACGGCCACCCCTGAAGAGCTCTTGGTGGCCACGGGCTCAAGAACATCCTCATGGCCACCCTTGGAGAACTCTTGGTGGCAACCAAAGAGCTCAAGGACATCCTCATGGCCACCCCTGGAGAGTTCCTGGTGGCCACGGGCTCAAGAACATCCTCACGGCCACCCCTGAAGAGCTCTTGGTGGCCACGGGCTCAAGGACATCCTCATGGCCACCCCTGGAGAGCTCTTGGTGGCCACAGGCTCAAGAACATCCCCATGGCCACCCCTGGAGAGCTCTCGGTGGCCACAGGCTCAAGAACATCCCCATGGCCACCCCTGGAGAGCTCTTGGTGGCCACCCAAGAGCTCAAGAACATCCTCACGGCCACCCCTGGAGAGTTCCTGGTGGCCACGGGCTCGAAGATATCCTTATGGCCACCCTTGGAGAACTCTTGGTGGCCACCCAAAAGCTCAAGGACATCCTCACGGCCACCCTTGGAGAACTCTTGGTGGCAACCAAAGAGCTCAAGGACATCCTCATGGCCACCCCTGGAGAGTTCCTGGTGGCCACGGGCTCAAGAACATCCTCACAGCCACCCCTGAAGAGCTCTTGGTGGCCACGGGCTCAAAGACATCCCCACAGCCACCCTTGGAGAGCTCTTGGTGGCCACGGGCTCAAAGACATCCTCACGGCCACCCCTGGAGAGCTCTTGGTGGCCATGGGCTCAAGGACGTCCTCACGGCCACCTCTGGAGAGTTCCTGGTGGCCACGGGCTCAAGGATGTCCTCATGGCCACCCCTGGAGAGCTCTTGGTGGCCACGGGCTCAAGGAAGTCCTCACGGCCACCCCTTGAGAGTTCCTGGTGGCCACGGGCTCAAGGACATCCTTATGGCCACCCCTGGAGAGCTCTTGGTGGCCACGGGCTCAAAGACATCCTCACGGCCACCCCTGGAGAGCTCTTGGTGGCCACCCAAGAGCTTGAGGACGCCCCCCGCGGGCACCCACCTGGCGGTTCATGGTGGCCATGGCCTTGGTGACACCCTTCATGGCCTGGGCCATGGAGTTGTTGGACTTGAGGGTCTGGATCTTGAGGGACACGGCCTGGACGTTGGCCCTCATGGTGATGAACTTCTTCACGTAGCGCCGCGTCCGCACCAGGTCCTTCGCCATGATCTTCACCGCGTCCTGGGGTGTTTGGGGGGGGGGACACACACACGTTGGGTGGCCCCGAAGCCCCCCCGAGAGGCCAGGGGGCACCTCCAGGGACCCATCTCCGTGGTCTCCTGGTCCACTTGTAGCTGCTGTGGTCGCTCGGGGTCCTCCACGCCCCAACCACGTTCCCCTGTCTTCAGTAGGGTCCCCATTGCCCCACTGCAGTCTCTTGGGGTCCTTCACGTCCCCACCACATTCCCTGGCCCCCAGTAGGGTCCTTCACGTCCCCACCACATTGCCCGGTCTCCAGTAGGGTCCCCATTGCCCCACTGCGATCTCTTGGGGTCCTTCACACCCCCACCACATTCCCTGGTCTTCAGTAGGGTCCCCACTGCCCCACTGCAGTCTCTTGGGGTCCTTCACGTCCCCACCACATTCCCTGGTCCTCAGTAGGGTCCCCATGGACCCCACTGCGGTCTCTTGGGGTCCTTCACACCCCCACCACGTTCCCCAGTCCTCAGTAGGGTCCCCATTGCCCCACTGCAGTCTCTTGGGGTCCTTCACACCCCCACCACATTCCCTGGTCCTCAGTAGGGTCCCCATGGACCCCACTGCGATCTCTTGGGGTCTTCCACGTCCCCACCACATTCCCTGGTCCTCAGTAGGGTCCCCATGTACCCCACTGCGATCTCTTGGGATCCTCCATGCCCCCACCACATTCCCTGGCCCCCAGTAGGGTCCCCATGTACCCCACTGCGATCTCTTGGGGTCCTTCACACCCCCACCACATTCCCCGGTCTTCAGTAGGGTCCCCATTGCCCCACTGCAATCTCTTGGGGTCTTCCACGTCCCCACCACATTCCCTGGTCCTCAGTAGGGTCCCCATGGACCCCACTGCGATCTCTTGGGGTCTTCCACGTCCCCACCACATTCCCCATGGACCAGTAGGGTCCCCATGGACCCCACGTCCCCGCCACATTCCCCAGTCCCTAGTAGGGTCCCCACAGCCCCCTGCAGAACCCCAAACCCCTTCCACGTCTCCTCCACGTCCCTCAGGCCTCCCGGCTCTGTCCCCTCTCACCATCTGGCCCTGCTTGGCCATCTTCTTGATGTCGATGATGATTTTCTTCTCCTGGGCCTCCAGCTTCTGGCGCTCGCGGTCGAGCTCGCGCATGGCGCGGGTCAGCGCCCGCTGGTTCTGCCGCAGGAGCTCCTCCGGCGTCTTCCGGCGCCCGAACAGCAGGTCCATGGTGGCAGCGGCGCCTGGGGACAAGGACGGGGGGACAAGGACGTCAGGGAGGTGGAGGGGGACACGGATGGGGCAGGAGATGGGAGAGCGGGGGCGTGGGGGACATGGGGATGTGGTGGATGAGGGGACACGGTGGACATGGGGACGTGGTGGCCATGGGGACAAGGTGGATACAGGGACATGGTGGCCATGGGGACGTGGTGGACACAGGGATAAGGTGGCCATGGGGAAGTGGTGGCCATGGGGAAGTGGTGGACATGGGGTCGTGGTGGCCATGGGAACGTTGTGGCCATGGGGACGTGGTGGCCATGGGGACAAGGTGGATGCGGGGACATGGTGGCCATGGGGACGTTGTGGACATGGGGACAAGGTGGACACAGGGATGTGGTGGCCACGGGGATGTTGTGGACATGGGGACAAGGTAGACACAGAGACAAGGTGGCCATGGGGACGTTGTGGACATGGGGACAAGGTGGCCATGGGGATGTGGTGGCCATGGGGACAAGGTGGACACAGGGATGTGGTAGACACGGGGTCGTGGTGGCCATGGGGACGTTGTGGACATGAGGACGTGGTGGCCATGGGGACAAGGTGGATGCAGGGACATGGTGGCCATGGGGACGTGGTGGACACAGGGATGTGGTGGCCATGGGGATGTGGTGGCCATGGTGGCCACGGTGACATGGTGGCCACAAGGCCATGATAGCCGTGGGGACGTGGTGGCCATGGGGACAAGGTGGATGCAGGGACATGGTGGCCATGGGGACGTGGCAGACATGGGGTTGTGGTGGACACGGGGACATGGTGGCCATGGGGACAAGGTAGCCGTGGGGATGTGGTGGCCATGGGGACTTGGTGGCCTTGGTGGCCACGGTGACACTGCGGGCACAAGGCCATGATGGCCACGGGGATGTGATGGCCACGGGGACACAAACATGGGGACAGGGACACGTAGAGGGGACACAGCAGAGCCCAGACAAGGGGAACCTGGTCACGGAGATGTGACAGTGGGGACGTGGAGGGTGGGGACGTGGACACGGGGAGGTGACGAGGTGGGACACAACGCGGGGACACGGACACAGACACGGGGAACGCAGATGTTTGGGACATGTGGACCTGGAGAGGACACGGGACAAGGGGGGGGCACGAAGACAAGGGGGGGGCAGACACGAGGGGGATACCTAAGGGGAACCCCCCAGGGGCATCTATTTACCCCCCAGGGGCATTTATTTACCCCCTCAGTGCACTTATTTACCCCCCATGCCCCCAAGAGCATTTATGTACCCCCAGAGGCATTTTTTTTACCCCTTCACCCTCCCAGGGGTAATTATTTGCCCCATTGGGGCACTTTTTTACCCCCAAAAGACCCTCAAGGGGCATCTATTTACCCCCCAGGGGCATTTATTTACCCCCTCGGGGCATTTATTTCCCCCCCCATATCCCCTGGGGCATTTATTTACCCCCCCTCCCTCTCAGGGGCAATTATTTGCCCCACTGGGGCACTTATTTACCCCCAAAAGACCCTCAAGGGGCATCTATTTACCCCCCAGGGGCATTTATTTACCCCCCCTCCCTCCCAGGGGCAATTATTTACCCCACTGGGGCACTTCTTAACCCCCCAAAACCCCTCGAGGGGCATTTATTTACCCCCCGCACCCCCCAGAGACCCCCCCAGGAGCATTTATTTACCCCCCCTCCCTCCCAGGGGCATTTATTTACCCCCCCCAGGGGCAGGCCCAAGCCCCCTCCAGGCCCCGCCCCGTTGCCATGGCAACAGGAAGCCCGCAGCCAATCGCCGGGCGAGGAGCTCAAGCCCCGCCCCCCGGGTCCTCCCGCCCCCACCGCGCCCCTCTCTATGGTCTCGGGGGTCCACAACTCTATGGTTAAGCCCCCCCCCCACGGCGCCTTCACCCCGGAAGTCCTCTCTGCCCCGCCCGGAGGCCTCTCTATGGTCGCGGCCCCGCTCACTTCCTGTTACGTCACTCCGGTACCGGCCGCGCCTCTCTATGGTCCCACCGGTACCGGGCCTCTCTAGCCACCCTCCTCGTCTCTATGATCCCTGCACCCCTCTAGCCGCCCCTCCGTCGTCTCTATGATCCCATGGCCCCTCTAGCCCCCCTAGCTCAGCTCTATGATCCCGGTACCGGGCCCCTCTAGCCCGCCCCGCCCTCTTCTCTATGATCCCCGGGCCCGGGCCCCTCTGGCACCCCCCCGGCCCCTCTCTATGACCCCGGGGGCGGCCGCCGGGCCCTCACCCGGCTCCTTCGGCCTCTCCCGGGCTGTCCCAGCACTTCCGCCAATGCAGTGACGTCACCGGGTGCTTGGTCACGTGACGAGGGGGCCGGTACCGCGACCCCGCCCTCCCGGAAGTCAATATTGCCCCCTAACGTCACTTCCTTGCCGTGGGGAGAGACGAGTTCGGCCAGAGCGGCACTTCCGGCTTCCACAGGGGCCTCTGGAGGACTGGGAAACTGGGCAGACTGGGAGGATACTGGGATATACTGGGACAGACTGGGCAGTGACTGGGATATACTGGGTTGTACTGGGCGCAGAAAAATCAGCGCACATCACACCCACTGGGGCGAACTGGGCCATACTGGGAGCACTGGGACGAGGAACTGGGGAGCACGAGAACATACTGGGAGGCACTGGGAGGAGATGGGAGCAGGACCAGGCACACTGGGAGGCACTGGAGTGGGGAAATGGGGCATACTGGGAGGCACTGGGTGTACTGGGGAGCACTGGGCGCGAACTGGAGGAAGCTGGGGGAACTGGGTAGAGAGACGGGGAGGCAGTGGGTATACTGGGGTGTACTGGGAGAGGGGAAACAGCAGGCGGTGGGGGGGGGGAGGAACAAAGGAAGGGGAACTGGGCATACTGGGAGCTCTGGGAGGGGGAACTGGGGTTACTGGGTGTGCTAAGATGGGTAACTGGGCACACTGGGAGCACTCAGATAGGGAAGTGGGCATACTGGGAGCTCTGGGAGAGGGAACTGGGCATACTGGGAGCTCTGGGAGAGGGTACTGGGGTTACTGGGTGTGCTAAGATGGGTAACTGGGCACACTGGGAGCACTCAGATAGGGAAGTGGGCACACTGGGAGCTCTGGGAGAGGGAACTGGGCATACTGGGAGCTCTGGGAGAGGGTACTGGGGTTACTAGGTGTGCTAAGATGGGTAACTGGGCACACTGGGAGCACTCAGATAGGGAAGTGGGCATACTGGGAGCTCTGGGAGAGGGAACTGGGCATACTGGGAGCTCTGGGAGAGGGTACTGGGGTTACTGGGTGTGCTAAGATGGGTAACTGGGCACACTGGGAGCTCTGGGAGAGGGAACTGGGCATACTGGGAGCTCTGGGAGAGGGAACTGGGCATACTGGGAGCTCTGGGAGAGGGTACTGGGGTTACTGGGTGTGCTAAGATGGGTAACTGGGCACACTGGGAGCACTCAGATAGGGAAGTGGGCATACTGGGAGCTCTGGGAGAGGGAACTGGGCATACTGGGAGCTCTGGAATGGGCGACAAGGCATACAGCGGCTAGGAACTGGGCAGGAACTGGGCATGCCAAGACCTTTAACTGGGCATACTGGGAGCTGCTGGACAGGGAACTGGCCATACTGGGTGCACTAAGATGGGTAACTGGGCATACTGGGAGCCCCCAGACAGGGAACTGGGCACACTGGGAATGCAAACTGGTCGCACTGGGAGCCCTGGCAGCAGGAACTGGTCGCGCCAACCCCTCCCTGAACCCCCACTGCCCACCCCCACCCCCTCCCAGTACAAACCAGTATAAACCAGTCCCCCAAAACAAAACACGGATGAGGAGGGGGGGGGGGCACCGCTCGTTACCATCGCCCTTTAATCACCCACAAGGGGGGGGGGGGGGACTGGGAAGGGGGGGGGGGAGACAGAAAGGAGGGGGCCCCCCCCGCCCCCAGGGGGGCAATAAATAGGGGGGGGCGGAGGGGTTGTTTTTGGGGGGGGGGGGGGCAAAAAAATATGGGGGGGGGGGCTGCAAAAAAATTTGGGGGGGGGGGGGAGGAAATGTGGGGGGGGGGCTACTTGAGGCAGCGCTCGAAGTAGGTGGCCCCCACGTAGCCCCCCCGCAGCGAGCGCTGCACGTTCTGCTCGAAGAGGCGCCGGTTGCTCTGCAGCACCTCCGCCGCCTCCTTGTTCAGGGGGTCCTCGGGGTTGGGTTCCTGCGGGGGGCGGGGGGGGGGACACAAAAAAATGAAAAAAAAAAAATGAAAAAAATTGAAAAATTAAAAATAAATAAATAAATAGATAAATAAAAATTAAAAAAAAAATTAAAGAAATTAAAGAAATTAAAAATAATAAAAAAAGAAATTAAAGAAATTTTTAAAAATTAAAAAAATAAAAAATAAAGAAATTAAAGAAATTAAAAAAAATAAAAAAAAATAAAGAAATTAAAGAAATTAAAAAAAAATAAAAAAATAAAAAATAAAGAAATTAAAGAAATTAAAAAATAAAAAAATTTTAAAAAGAAATAAAGAAATTTAAAAGAAATTTAAAAAATTTTAAAGAAACAAAAAAATAAATTAAAGAAATTAAAAAATAATAAAAAAAAGAAATTTAAAAATTTAAAAAAATTTAAAAAATAAAAAAATAAAGAAATTAAAGAAATTTTAAAAATAATTTAAAAAAGAAATTAAAGAAATTAAAAAAAATTAAAAAATAAAAAATAAAGAAATTAAAGAAATTAAAAAAAATTTAAAAAAATAAAAAAATAAAGAAATTAAAGAAATTTAAAAAATAATAAAAAAAGAAATTAAAGAAATTAAAAAAAATAAAAAAATAAATTAAATTTAAAAAATTAAAAAAATAAAGAAATTAAAGAAATTTAAAAAAAATAAAAAAAATAAAAAATAAAGAAATTAAAGAAATTTAAAAAATAATTTAAAAAAGAAATTAAAGAAATTTAAAAAAATTTAAAAAATAAAAAAATAAAGAAATTTAAAAAATTAAAAAAATAAAGAAATTAAAGAAATTTTAAAAAATTTAAAAAAAATAAAGAAATTAAAGAAATTAAAAAAATAATTAAAAAAAGAAATTAAAGAAATTAAAAAAAAATTAAAAAATAAAGAAATTAAAGAAATTTTTAAAAATAAATAAATAAATAAAGGGGAAAATTTGAAAAAATAATAAGGGAGGGGAGGGCACAAAAAAATTAAAAAATAAAATAATGAAAAAAAAAATAAAAAAAATAAAAAAGGGAAAATTTGCAAAAAAATAAGGGAGGGGCAGGGGGAAATGCCACAAGGGGAAAGGGAAGGGGGTGGGGGGGGTGCACGAAGTGGCCCCCCCCAGGGATTAAATGCCCCCCGACAGGGATTAATTGCCCCCCCCCGGGGTTAATTGCCCCCCCCCCCCGGGGATTAATTGGTCCTCCCTAGGGTTAATTGCCCCCCCAGGGGTTAATTGCCCCCCCAGGGGTTAATTGCCCCCCCCCGGTCACCCCTCAACACCACCCAACCCTCTACAAAGCCCCCCCCCATTCCCTTAATGCCCCCCCATTTTTTAACCCCCCCCCATTTTTACCCCCCCATTTTTTACCCCCCCCCATTTTTGCCCCCCCCAATCCCTTAATGCCCAAAAACCTCCAGGGGACCCCCAAACCCCCCCCCCAAAATCCCCCAAACCCCCCCCAAATCCCCCAAACCCCTTCGATCCCCCCCCCCGACCCCAAATTGCCCCTCCCAGGGCTACCAAAACCCCCAAAATCCCCCCTAATTCCCCCCCCCAGGGGGCTTTTTACCCACCCCAGCAACCCCAAAAACCTCCAGGGGACCCCAAACCCCCCCCAAATCCCCCAAACTTCTTCAAACCCCCCCAAACCCCAAATTGCCCCCCCCAGGGCTACCAACCCCCCCCAAAATCCCCCCTAATTCCCCCCCCAGGGGGCTTTTTACCCACCCCAGCGACCCCAAAAACCTCCAGGGGACCCCAAAACCCCCCCCAAAATCCCCCAAACCCCCCCCAAATCCCCCAAACCCCTTTGATCCCCCCCCGACCCCAAATTGCCCCCCCCCGGGCTACCAAAACCCCCCAGAACCCCCCCTAATCCCCCCCAGGGGGCTTTTTACCCACCCCGGTGACCCCAAAAACCTCCTGGGGACCCCCAATGCCCCCCCCCAAATCCCCCAAACCTCTTTGAACCCCCCCAAACCCCAAATTACCCCCCCAAACCCCAAATTGCCCCCCCCCCAGGGCTACCAAAACCCCCCAAAATCCCCCCTAATTCCCCCCCAGGGGGCTTTTTACCCACCCCAGTGACCCCAAAAACCTCCAGGGGACCCCCAAACCCCCCCATAAATCCCCAAACCCCTTCGAACCCCCCCCCAAACCCCAAATTACCCCCCCAAACCCCAAATGGCCCCCCCCCGGGCTACCAAACCCCCCCAAAATCCCCCCAAATTCCCCCCCCAGGGGGCTTTTTACCCACCCCAGCGACCCCCAAACCCCCCCCAAAATCCCCCAAACCCCCCCCAAATCCCCCAAACCCCTTCGATCCCCCCCCCGACCCCAAATTGCCCCCCCCCGGGCTACCAAAACCCCCCAAAATCCCCCCTAATTCCCCCCCCAGGGGGCTTTTTACCCACCCCAGCGACCCCAAAACCCTCCAGGGGACCCCAAAACGTCCCCGGGGGCCACCCCAAAAGCCACGCCGGTTGCCCCCCACCCCAAAAAAATGTGCCCCCCCCCCAAAAAACTCACCAGGAAGAGGTACTGCAGGCCGTAGATGATGGAGTTTATCGTCAGGACGGGCTTCCAGTCCTCTCTGGGGACACAGCCCGGGGTCACCGTGGCTACCAAGGCCACCAGCCAGGTAGCCACGGCCACCCCCTACCCCCCCCGTGACCCATCGGGGCCGGGGGGGGCACAATTTGCCCCCTTCTCCCCCCCAAAAGGGAAAAAAGGGGAGAAATGGGGGCGGTGGCCGCCTCAAAGGGGTTGGTAGCCACTTTTAAAAAGTTGGTAGCCACCTCAAAGGGGTTGGTAGCCCACCTGAGGATGTTGAGGCAGACGTTGCCCTCCAGGTCGATGTTGGGGTGGTAGACCATCGTCTCGCACTTCACCTTGGGGGGGTCGTGGGGGTAGCCCTGGCCGACCTGCGGGGGGGGAAAAGTGGCTACCAGAAAGGGCTCGGTGGCTACCTGGGAGGTGGCGGTGGCCACCTGGGTCGCGTCCCTACCCCAAATCGCACGGAGGGTGTGGGCAACGGTTGTGGCGCAGCGGGGAAGCCACGGGGTGGTGGGAGCGGTTTGGTGGCCACTGGTCGTGGTTTGGTGGCCACCGAGCTCTGGTCACTGTCCCGACGCACCAAGTGGCCACTGGTCATGGCCAGGTGGCCACCAAGCCCCCCAACCCACTTTAAAGTATAGGTTGAATCTGTGGCCACTTGTCACACCTCAGTAGCCACACAGTGGACACTTGGCTACTGGTCCACTCTCGGTGGCCACCGAGCCGTAGTCCCTGTCCCGATGCACTGAGTGGCCACTGGTCATGTCCAGGTGGCCACCAAGCCCCCCCATCCCACCCCTGATGTTTAGGGCGAATCAGTGGCCACTTGTCACCCCTCAGTGGCCACAGGGTGAGCAGTTGGCTACTGGTCTGCTCTCAGTGGCCACCACCCCGTGGTCCCCATCCCAACGCACTAGGTAGCCACACATCACCTTCTGGTGGCCACGGGTCCCAATTTGGTGGCCACCACCAACCCCAGCCCATTTTGGTGGTCCCGGGGAGGAATTTGGTGGCCACGGGTCTCCCCTTGGTGGCCACAGATGCCAACTTGGTGGCCACCATCCCCCCCATCCCATTTTGGTGGTGCTGGGGGGGGGAATTTGGTGGCCACAGGTCCCAACCTGGTGGCCACAGGTCCCCCCTTGGTGGCCACCACCACCCCCAGCCCATTTTGGTGGTCCCGGGGGGGAATTTGGTGGCCACTGGTCCCCCCTTGGTGGCCACAGGTTCCAACTTGGTGGCCACCACCAACCCCAGCCCATTTTGGTGGTCCCGGGGGGGAATTTGGTGGCCACGGGTCCCAACTTGGTGGCCACCACCACCCCCAGCCCATTTTGGTGGTCTGGGGGGGGAATTTGGTGGCCACGGGTCCCAACTTGGTGGCCACAGGTCCCAACTTGGTGGCCACCACCAACCCCGGCCCATTTTGGTGGTCCTGGGGTGGAATTTGGTGGCCATGGGTCCCCACTCAGTGGCCACCACCACCCCCAGCCCATTTTGGTGGTCCCAAGGGGGAATTTGGTGGCCACAGGTCCCAACTTGGTGGCCACGGGTCCCAACTTGGTGGCCACCACCAACCCCAGCCCATTTTGGTGGTCCCGGGGAGGAATCTGGTGGCCACGGGTCTCCCCTTGGTGGCCACAGATGCCAACTTGGTGGCCACCATCCCCCCCATCCCATTTTGGTGGTCCCGGGGGGGAATTTGGTGGCCACGGGTCCAAACTTGGTGGCCACCACCAACCCCAGCCCATTTTGGTGGTCCCGGGGGGGAATTTGGTGGCCACGGGTCCCAACTTGGTGGCCACCACCAACCCCAGCCCATTTTGGTGGTCCCGGGGGGGAATTTGGTGGCCACGGGGCCACCCCGGCGCGGGACTGACCTTAAAGCTGAAGACGAATTTCCCTCCCTTGTAGAAACCCTAAAACAAAGACACAGGGGTCATGGGGGGGGGGGGGCAGCATTTTGGGGACGTTTATAGGGGAAATTTGGGGGCGGGGGGGACACGGGGGACCCTAAAGGGACGTGAGGGTGTCCTGAGGGGGGAGGCAGGGATGGGGGGGGACCCCAAAGGGACACTGGGGGGGTGACAAAAGGGGGGGGGTGACAACGGGGTTCTGTAGGGCCAGGAGGGATTTGGGGTGGGATATAGGATATGGGGCACAGGACCCTAGAGGGGGGGTGGGACACCCAGGAGGGGGATGGGGGGGGCAGGGGGTGACGGGGGGGTGACAATGGGGTGACAAAAAGGGGGGGGGGACAATGGGGGTTTTGTAGGGCCAGGAAGGGATTTGGGGTTGGATATAGGATACGGGACAAAGAACCCCTGCGGGGGGGTGGGGATGGCCAGGGGTGGTTGGGGTGGGCAGGGGGTGATGGGGGGGGTGACAATGGGGTGACAAAGAGGGGGGGGGGACACAATAGGGCTCTGTAGGGCCAGGAAGGGATTTGGGGTGGGATATAGGATACGGGGCACAGGACCCTGGAGGGGGGGTGGGACACCCAGGAGGGGGACGGGGGGGGGCAGGGGGTGACAATGGGGTGACAAAGGGTGGGGGGGGACACTGGGGGGGGGACAATGGGGGTTTTGTAGGGCCAGGAAGGGATTTGGGGTTGGATATAGGATACGGGACAAAGAACCCCTGCGAGGGGGTGGGGATGGCCAGGGGGGGTTGGGGTGGGCAGGGGGTGACGGGGGGGTGACAATGAGGTGACAAAGAGGGGGGGGGGGACAATGGGGGTTCTGTAGGGCCAGGAAGGGATTTGGGGTGGGATATAGGATATGGGGCAAAGAACCCCGGGGGGAGGGTGGGGATGGCCAGGGGGGGTTGGGGTGGGCAGGGGGTGACGGGGGGGTGACAATGGGGTGACAAAGACGGGGGGGGACACCGGGGGGGGGCAGTGGGGGGGTCCCCACCTCGTCGGGGCAGATGAGCAGGCGGAAGTGCAGGAGGTCGTCCTGGTCCGAGAAGTCGATCTCGCACGTCTTGGGCAGGTTCAGCTCGTTGATATCTGGGGGGGGGCACAAATTGGGGGGGCTCAGCCCCTCCCCCCACCATCCCAGTGCTCCCAGTAAGGCCGTACTGGGAGCGCTGAGGCTTGGGGTCCCGTTTCAGTCCCAGTTCGCTCCCATTTCAATCCCATTTCAATCCCAGTTTGGTGCCACCCCCCCCCAAAAGCAGCGCTGTTGCCCCCCCCCCCCCCTTCCCAGTATTCCCAGTATGCCCATTACCAGCACCAGTCTGCACCCACGCTGCAGTTATACTGGGACCAGTATGCAGACAGCACTGGGGTTATACTGGGATCGCTGCGTGCTCCATACTGGGACCAGTGCCATAATGGGGTCGTACTGGGATGAGTGAGTGCCCAGCACTGGGGTCATACTGGGACCGTACTGGGACCAGTGGGTGCTGCCTGCTAGGGTCATACTGGGACCAGTTGGCCCCCCACTACGCCCATACTGGGATCAGTGCTCTCCTCTCCATTAAACGGGGCCATACTGGGACCAGTGGGCTCTGCTCCTTTAACTGGGCCATACTGGGATCAGCCGCCCTCCCCTCTCTAAAGCCATACTGGGACCAGTGGCTCCCCCCATCACAGCCATACTGGGACAACTGCGTGCTGCCCACTAAAGTCATACTGGGACCAGTTACCCCTCACCACAGCCATACTGGGACCAGTACCACTCTCCTCCATTAAATGGGGCCATACTGGGACCCGTGCGTGCCCCCCCCAGTCCCCCACTCCAGTCCCTCCCAGTTTCCCCAGTCCCACCCAGTCTCTCCCCAGTGTCCTTCCACTCCCTCCCAGTCCACCCAGTTACTCCCCCAGCCCCTCCCAGTCCCCCTCCACTTCCTCCCAGTCCCTCCAGTTACTCCTCCAGTCACCCACCAGTCCTTCCCAGTCCCTCCCAATCCCCCCAGTTACCCCCCAACCCTCCCAGTCCTCCCAGTCTCCCCCCAGTTCCCCTCCACTCCCTCCCAGTTACCCCCTAGTTCATCCCAGTCTCTCCCAGTACCCCCCAGTCCCCCTCCACTCCTTCCCAGTCCACAACCCGGTCCCCCTAGATACCCTCCCAGTCCCCCCAGTTACCTCCCCAGTCCCCCACCCCTGTCCCCTTAGTCACCCTCCCAGTCCCCCCACTCCCTCCAGTTACCCTCTCAGTCCCCCCAGTTCCTCCCAGTCTTCCCCCAGTCCCCCTCCACTCCCTCCCAGTTACTCCCCAGTTTATCCCAGTCTCTCCCAGTCCCTCCCCGGTCCCCCTAGTTACCCTCCCAGCCCCCCCAATATCTCCCAGTCCCCCCAGTTACCCTCCCAGTCCCCCTAGTTATCCCCCCAGTCTCTCACAGTCCCCCCAGTTCCCCTCCCAGTCCCTCCCAGCCCCCCCAGTTACCCCCCAGTCCCCCACCCCCATCCCCTTAGTTACTCTCCCAGTTCCCCCAGTCCCTCCACTTCCCCCCCAGTCCTTCCCAGTCCCCCCAAGTCCCTCCCAGTTACCCTCCCAGCCCTCCCAGTCCCCCCAGTCACCCCCCACTTCATCCCAGTTACCCCTCAGTCCCCCTCCCAGTCCCCCCAGTTACCCTCCCAGCCCCCCCAGTCTCTCCCAG
This sequence comes from Aythya fuligula, assembly GCF_009819795.1. Lineage (NCBI taxonomy): Eukaryota > Metazoa > Chordata > Aves > Anseriformes > Anatidae > Aythya > Aythya fuligula. Next base: position 1,095,041 of record NC_045590.1, read on the forward strand.
TCCCCCCAGTTACCCTCCCAGCCCTCCCAGTCACCCTCCCAGCCCCCCCAGTTACCCCCCCAATATCTCCCACTCCCTCCCACTCCCCCCAGTCCCCCCAGTTACCCTCCCAGTCCCCCCAGTTACCCTCCCAGTCCCTCCCAGTCCTTCCCAGTCCCTCCCAGTCCCCCCCAATCCCCCTCCACTCCCTCCCAGTCCCCCCCAGCCTCTCCCAGTCCCCCTCCACTCCCTCCCAGCCCCCCCAGTCCCCCTCCCAGCCCCACTACTCCCTCCCAGTCCCCCCCAGTTACCACCCCAGTCTCTCCCAGTCCTTCCCAGTCCCTCCCAGTCCCCCCCCCCAACCTTTCTGGATGCGGAGCTGCGCGGCCGAGGCCTTTTTGCTGGTGCCCTTGGTGCCTCCGGCCGATTCCTCCTCCTTCTTCTGCTGCTTCAGAGAGAACAGCTTGATCATCCTGCCGGGCCGGGACCGGAACCGGAACCGGAACCGGGACCGGGGCCAGGGGGGGGGCGGCGGAGCCGGGGCTGGGCCCCCCCCGGCGGGGAGGAGGCGGCGGCGGCGGCGGCGGAACCGGGCCCGGAACGGAGGAGGCGAGGAGGCGGCGGCGGCAACGGCCGGCACCGCTCGGCAACTTCCGGAAGGGCTTCGGGCTTTTCCGGAAGGGCTTCGGGGATTTCCGGAAGGCTTCGGGTTTTTACGGAAGGGGTTCGGGGCTTTACGGAAGGGTTCGGGGCTTTCCGGAAGGCTTCGGGCTTTTCCGGAAGAGGTTCGGGACTTTACGGAAGGGTTCGGGGATCTTCGGGAGGTTCCCCGAGGGTTTCGGGGTTCTTCGGGAACTTCCGGAAGAGCTTTTTCGGCTCGTTCCGGAAAAAGGCTTCGGGTGTCTCCGGAAGAGCTTCGGGATTCTACGGAAGGGGCTTCGGGGATCTCCGGAAGCTCTTCGGGGTTTTCCGGAAGTTGCTTCGGATCCCTCCGGAACGGCTTCGGGGCTCTCCGGAATGACTTCGGGTTTTTCCGGAATGGCTTCGGGATTCTCCGGAAAGAAGCCTGAGGGGGGTTGGGGGGGGATCGGAGGTTTCCGGACAAGGTTCGCGAAGGCCCCCGGAGCGCTTCGGGTTCGGCCGGAAGGAACGGGACTCGTTCCGGGGTCTTCCCTTCGGCTGTTTCCGGAAGGAGTTCGGCTCTTTCCGGCTTCTTTTACCGGCGTTCTGCCCAGGAAGGGCTTTCGGCTCTTTCCGGAACCCTTCGGCTCTTTCCGGCTCCGCGCTCACCTCCCCGCCGCCTTCGTGTCTCTCCGGAAAGCTTCGGCTCTTTCCGCCTCCCCTCCCCTTATCCACCAGCCAATCCCGTGGCGGGGAGGAAGTTTGAGGCGCTATGATTGGCTCAGCCGGTGCCAGGGGAAGGGCGGGGCCTCGCTGCCCTCGCGTGGGCGCCGCCATCTTTGTTGAGGGCAGCTCTCCCCTATGGGATGGGACTTTAATGGGACCAGTTCCCCCCCTCCCAGTCCCTCCAGTAAGGCTGCAGTGCGATCAGTCCCCCCAGTCCCAGTGCCCCTGGGCCAGCTGCAGCCCTCACAGCCCAGTAAGGCCCAGTCCAGCCCCCAGTAGGCTTCAGGACAAGGGTCGAAGGGTGGAGACCCCAAAAAGGGGAGACCCTAAAAATGGGGGGACCCCAAAAAGGGGAGAGCCCAGGGCCGGATCCTGCCCCAAGACGCAAAGGAGGCTGAGAAATGGCTTTATTTCTTTAATAGACGCAAACAACAGGGTGAGGGGGGGGACAGGGACACCCCCAGGGTAAAGGGAACGGGGTCACCCCCTTCTCCCTCCTCGCCGTGCTCCCTGAGGACGCCAGCTCCGCGCCCCCAGCCCCAAAATCCCCCCTCCCCGGGTTAAAAGGGCAGGGTTTTAGGGTGCCAGGAGGGTGGGAGGGGGAGGCGGGGACCCTTCAGCCCCATCCAGGGGGCCGAGGGACTCGAGGGCGGCGCAGAACTTGCGGTCGCCGAAGGCGGCGCTGAGCCGCTCCTCGAAGAAACGCTGCAGGCCCAGGATGGACTGCACGTCCGCCTTATCCTGGATGGGGTGGGGGGGGAAAAGGAGGGAAATTAGGGGATTAAAGGGGGGGGCAGAACCTTTTAGGATCCCCCAGGGGGGCGTCGGGGGTCTCCCCACCTCCGTCAGGCGGTTGAACTGGCGGATCATGCGCCAGACGTCGCGGGCGAACTCCTCGGGGTGGCCGTAGCCCGGGGAGAGCTTCCCCTGCAGCTTGGCGCGGATCAAGGTCAGGTCGATGGCATCGCAGCCCTCCTAAAAATGGGGGGAGGAACAGCAGGGAGGTGGATTCCAAGCGGGTGGATCCCCCCCAGCGGATCCCCGAGGGGCGCGGGACTCACCAGGGAGCTGGAGAGGCGGTGCAGGGGCCGCCAGGGCTCGTGGCAGAGCAGCTGGAGCAGGACGTACTCGCACTTCTGTGTGTGGGGGGGAGAAAAAGAGGTCAAATGGATCCCTTTCGATCCCTTTCCCGGCGTGGGATCCCTCGGATCCCGCTCCGGAAATACCCACCCGCTGGTCCGTGGGGCAGAGGGCTGGGGGCTGCTCCTCAGTGGGGCCGGGGCAGGAGGGGGCGAGGTCCTCGCCGGGGGGCGCCGGGTCCTGGCACAGGAGGCAGAGCCAGTCGTGGCTGTGGGATCGCAGAGGGATCGGGTGAGGGGAGCGGGTGGATCCCACCGCGCCCAGCTCGCTCCCTGCTGGGAGCTGGGGGGGGGAGTGGATCCCGCGGGGAGCAGCTCCCCTGCCCGTAAAGAAATGCCCGGCTCCCCGCGGGGATCCCAGCAGTGGATCCCAAATGATATGGGGTTGGTGTGTAGATCCCCAGCTGGATCCCAAGAAGAGCAGAGCCCCAGCTGGGGTAGATTCAGCGGCTCCCCGCAGGATTTTGGGATCAGCAGGCCGAGAGATCCCCGCTGTGGGGGGGTTTGAGGGGTGGATTCCCACATGGACCCCAAAAAGCAGATCCCTGGGGCGCTGGGGGCAGTCAGCCCCCCACAGGGGATCAAGAGCAGATCCCCAGGGATCCATGGGATTGGCTCCAGCAGTCACCGAGGATCTCAAGATTGGGGGAAAAAAAATCATATTTGTGGGGGGAGAGACGGATCCCAGAGGCCAGCGAGCACCCAGGGGATCTGTGACAGGCCGGGAATCCCCTCCTGAAGAGACAGGATCCCAAAAGATCGGGATCCCTGAAGATCCAGGGAGCGGATCCCTTGAGATCAACCCCTTCCCCAGGCGGGCAACCCAGAGCAGGGAGGATCCCACACCCGAGGAACCCCAAAAGGGGCCGGGGAGCAGGGGGCAGGAGCGGATCCCAGGGATCTCAGGGGAGCCGGGGAGGGGACGAGGGTGGATCCCAGCGGATCCCCGAGGCCCAGCCGTACCCGGGGACCTCGTGGAGGGCGGGGAGGTGGCAGTCGAGGTGGTAGCAGCGCTCGCAGAGGTCGCACATCACCACGGCGCCGGCCTGGCAGCAGACGCGGCAGCAGGAGACGTTGCGGGAGGTCCTGGGGGGGGCGGCGGCGGCGGGGGGGGGGATTTCGGGGGTTGGGGGGGGGGGGGCAGCACCCCAGGGTGCTCGGGGGGCAGCCCCGGCGGCTTCACGTCCCCGATGGGCGATTCCTGCTGCTCCTCCTGCGAGGGGTTAAAAAAAAAAAAAAAAAAAAATAGGGGGGGGGGACAAAAAGGACGCGAGGACGGACGGACGGACGGACGGACGCTCACCTTGATAGCAGGAGGCGGTGGCGGGGGGGGGGGTGGGGGCCCAGGGCTGCGCCCCCCCCCTCTCGATGATGATGAGGTTGAATTCTTCGGCCGTGGTGCCGGGGAAGACGCGGAAGGAAGGGGGCTGAGCCGCCCCCGCCAGGTCCAGCTCCAGGCGCTCCAGGCTGACCCGAGGCACTTTGCGCAGGAGGGGGGGGCCCAAATCCCCCGGGGGGTGGCTGCTGGCGTGGGAGGGGGGGGGGGTTTAGGATTTTGGGGGGGGGTCCTGAAGGCTTTGGGAGGATTTGGTTGGGGTAGAACCCTTTTGGCACCCCCCTGATAGCCCCAGGAATTGGGGGGGGGCACACAAGGGACAGGGGGGCCCAGAAAACCCCCCCCTGGGGGCTCAGCAACCCCCCCTTGGGGTCCCAGACACCCCCCCAGGGGTCCCAGACACCCCCCCGAGGGTCCCAGACACCCCCCCAGGCACAAAGGGGGGGGACAACAAGGGATGGGGGGACCCCAGGAGGAAGTGACAGGGACACGGAGGTCACAGGAGCCTCAGGGAGGGGGGGGGACAAGGGACAAGAAGGGTGGGGGGGGCCCCAGCTGCCCCCCATGAGGGGACACAAGGGGCAGGGGGAGCAGGGGGTGTCCTGATTGTCCCCATCTCCCCCCCCCCCCTCTAATTTTTCCTCGTTACCGCTTAACGAGCAGCTTCTTAACGAACTTCTCCTCCCCGGGGGGACTCCCACGTTTTCTCCTGAAGCAGTTTGGGGGGGGGGGCGGGGCCATCAGGGCACCTTCCCGGAGGTGAAAGCACCTCGGGGGGGCCCTGGGCGACCCCCCCCAAGAAAAAAATGGGACGGGAGGGGGTGACAGAGGGGACACTAAGTGACAAAGGCCACTCACCGCTTCGTTCCCGTGACAGCAGCTTCAGGAGAGGAGTTGCCTGCTGAGAAAATCCACGTCAGGGCCTTCCTCCCTCTCCTCCTCCTCCTCCTCCTCGCCCCCCCCCCCCCAAAATTCCCCCCCCCGTGTCACCCCCACGCTCACCCAGCTCCGCACCGGCGTCCCTGGGGGTCTCGGTCACCTGAGGGTCAAGGTGGGGAGGGGACAGGTTGGGACAGCCCAGTTCCTCGGTCCCCGAGGGCAATTGAGGCGTCCCCAGCCCCCCCCCACCCTCTTGAGGGTCGCCGGGGGGCCCCCCCCCGGCCTTGTCCCCAATTTGGGGTCCCTCGGGGGGCCGCAGGAGGGGGCTGGGGGCGTATTGCCCTTCGCTGACCACCGTGGTGTGAGGGGAAACCTGAAAACGAAGAAAAAAAGGGGACAGTTAACGAGGGGGGGGCACGCAGAGGTACAAAATCCCCCCAAAAAAATAAATCCGGGCCTTGTGTCCCCCCCCCCACCCCAGGGGTACCTGCGAGGGGCCCGCAGTGGGGCTGGCGGCCGGCGGCTGGGGGCTGAGGGGCGGCGGGGGGAGGCTGCGCTCCGAAACGATGGTGCCTGCGAAGAAGGGGGGGGGGGGTCAGCAGGGAGCCCCCCCGCATTTTTGTCCCCCAAAAAAGGCGTCCCCTAAGTGGGGGGGGCGCCCACCGAAGCTCTCGGCGCTCTTGGTCCAGGCGTTGGGGTCCCACTTGAATTTCATGTCGCCCTGCGGCTCCACGGGGTCCACGATCATCTTCAGGGCGCGGTGGAGCTGGAAATAAATCTGGGGGGGGGGGGACACGGGGACACGGGGAGGGGGGTGGTCACCACGGGGGGACCTCAGCGAGGGGGTGGGTGCAGGTGGTAGGGCCCCCAGGGGGGCCATCACGCTGTGGGGACATCAAGGGGACGCGTGGCAGCGCCCAAAGACCGTTTGTCACATCTTGGGGACACCAAGGGGACACGTGGCAACCCCCCCAGGGCCACTTGTCACATCCTGGGGACACCAAGGGGACATGTGGCAGGACACCAAGGTCACTTATCACCTCGTGGGGACACGTGGCAGCATCCTAAGGCCACTTGTCACCTCGTAGGGACCCCAAGGGGACACGTGGCAGCCCCCCAGGACTACTTGTCACCTCGTGGGGACATCGAGGGGACGTGTGGCGGGACACCAAGGCCACTTGTCACCTCGTAGGGACCCCAGGAGGACACATGGCAGCCCCCCAGGGCCACTTGTCACCTTGTGGGGACACCAAGGGGACAGGTGGCAGCACCCCAAGGCCACTTCTCACCTCGTGGGGACCCCATGGGGACAAGTGGCAGAGCCCCAAGGGCACCCATCACACTGTAGGGACCCCAAGGAGACACGTGGCAGCACCCTAAGGCCACTTGTCACCTCATGGGGACCCCAGGAGGACACATGGCATTCCCCAAGGCCACTTGTCACCTCGTGGGGACCCTAGGGGGACATGTGGCAGCCCCCCAGGGCCACTTGTCACATCCTGGGGACACCAAGGGGACACGTGGCAGGACACCAAGGCCACTTATCACCTCGTGGGGACACATAGCAGCACCCTAAGGCCACTTGTCACCTCGTGGGGACCCCAAGGAGACACGTGGCAGCTCCCCAGGACTACTTGTCACCTTGTGGGGACCCCAGAGGACACGTGGCTGCCCCCCAAGGCCACTTGTCACCTTGTGGGGACACCAAGGGGACATGTGGCAGGACACCAAGGTCACTTATCACCTCGTGGGGACACGTGGCAGCACTCTAAGGCCACTTGTCACCTCGTAGGGACCCCAAGGGGACACGTGGCAGCCCCCCAGGACTACTTGTCACCTCGTGGGGACATCAAGGGGACGTGTGGCGGGACACCAAGGCCACTTGTCACCTTGTAGGGACCCCAGAAGGACACATGGCAGTGCCCCAAGGCCACTTGTCACCTCGTGGGGATCCTGGGGGGACACGTGGCTGCCCCCCAGGGCCACTTGTCACCTCGTGGGGACATCAAGGGGACGTGTGGCGGGACACCAAGGCCACTTATCACCTCCTGGGGACACATGGCAGCACCCTAAGGCCACTTGTCACCTCGTGGGGACCCCAGAGGACACGTGGCTGCCCCCCAAGGCCACTTGTCACCTTGTGGGGACCCCAAGGGGACACGTGGCTGCCCCCCAAGGCCACTTGTCACCTCGTGGGGACCCCAGAGGACACGTGGCTGCCCCCCAAGGCCACTTGTCACCTCATGAGGACCCCAAGGGGACACGTGGCTGCCCCCCAAGGCCACTCGTCACCTTGTGGGGACCCCAAGGGGACACGTGGCAGCCCCCCAGGGCCACTTGTCACACCGCGGGGCCACACAGCATCACCCACCCATCACCCCCAAGGGCCCCACCACGACCCCAAGACCCCACCGCAGCCCCCAGGGACCTCAGAGCAGAATCCGGGTGACACCGTGAGGCCAAGACCCCCCCGTTAACCCCTGGGGGGGGCGGTTTGGGGACAGATTTCCCCCCCCCAGCAGCTCACCAGCTTCTTGGAGAGCAGCAGCGCCGTGCTGTTGTCGCTCTCCAGGGCCCAGGAGGTGAAGCGCAGGACGTGCTCCTGGTGCCTCTGCAGCTTGGTCATGGCCCAGTGCTGCCTCTCCAGCTTCTCCTGCTGCCCCTCCGTCACCTTCTGCGGGGAGGGGGAACACGGGGGGAAGGCGGGGAAGGGGCGCAGGGAGAAGCGGGGGGCGTGGGGGGGGTGGAAGGGCTCACCTGGGCGTCGCTCACCAGCACCTTGCCGCGTTTGTTGAGCTCCTTCATGATCTGCAGGATGGCCATCTTCACGTCCACCTGCACCCGCTTCTGCACGTCCGTCACCTGCCGGATGCTGCCAGAGGGGGAAAAGATGAGAAGGAGGGGGGGAAACGAGGCCCTCTGGGGGAAAATAACCCCCCCCGGGGGGAAATAATACCCCCCCGGGGGGCAAATAACCCCAAATATTCATCCCAACGGGGTAGGGGGGCACGTACGAGCTGCGCACTTCCTTGGTGGAGCGCTGGAGGCTGGCGTGTTTGTCGCCCAAGCGTTTGACCAGCGTGGCCAGCATCTTGCGCTGGTTCCTCACCGCGTCCTCCAGGAACTGGTACCTGAAAGATGGGGGGCAGAAAAGGGGCTGGGAGCTCCAAAAACGCCCCCAAAACCAAGCCCAGCCCCAGCCGGAGAGGCCAGAATCGGCCCCAGTGACCCCACGGCTCCTGGGCGCGCAGCGGAGGAGCAAGAGCTGTAGTTAACCCCCTGAATAATTACCTAACTTCCTCATTAATTTATTAATTAGCCATTGAAACGCACAGTTTGTTTGGGTTAAGGGGGCTGAGCTAAAAAAAAACAAAAAAAAAACACAAAAAACACAAATATTTACCTATTTGTATTAATTGTATTTGGCCCCATGTATCAATGCTGTTTTTAATACCCCTAATCAACTGGTTAATGAATAAAACTAATTATCTGCTCATCTAGACACAAATTAATCACCAATTTAACCAGGCAACTCAACCACTAACGAGTTATTAACTGAAAATTAATTAATTCAATTAGCTAAGATTATTAAATTCATTTTTTAATGGCTGACAAACCAGCCACCTCCACCTCCTTAAAACCTAAACCCGATTTAACCTCCCCAAAACCCCACCTTAACAACTCCCCCACCCAAAAAAAACTATTTAAATCCTCCAGGACAAAGTAATTAGCTAATTAACAAGTTAACTAATCAGTTCAGCAGCATATTTTTCAGTTAAAACTGGGAATTAACAAAAAAAATATATTCCTTGGTCAATCTCTTCGGGAATAAGATTACTGCAAAATCAGCTAATAATAAAATTCATTTTTTACTTAAAAGTTGATAATAATTAGGTGATCAACTAACTAAAATTTGCCTTAATAGTTAACGAAGCAATTTATGTGTTTATTTATCCTCTTAATTACTAATTAAAACACACTTAAAGCACTACATGGCCTCAGTGATAGGAGTTATTCGAGCCAAAAAATAAACATTTCAGCCATCTAACGCCCCAGGAACCTGGGGCTCGAAGCGCTAACAAGCCGGCTGGTCCAGGCACTAATTACTCAGCCTTTTTGCTTAATTAAGGGGCGGTTCATTAACTCACTGGTGGTCCTTGTGGGTGTTGAGCTGGCAGTCCCGGCAGGTGAGCACATCGCAGGTTTGGCAGAAGAGGACGAGCGGCTCGCTCTTGTGCACGGCGCAGTAGACGGCGTGCTCGCCCTCCTTGGCCCGGGTGTTGCCTGTGGGGGTGATGTCACCGCGATGTCACCGCGATGTCACCCTGATGTCACCGTGACGTCACCGAGCAAGGCCGTAGCAAACCTGCCCGGTGGCTGGGATGGGATAGAAACGCCTCCGGGTGCAGCCCGGGGGCGTGAGGGCACCGCGTGGGGACAGGTGGTGACAGCGGGGTGACAAAAGGGTGACAACAGGGTGACAACGGGGTGACAAAAGGGTGACAATAGGGTGACAAACCTGCGGCCCGGACCGTGTGGTCCTTGGTGTACTTGACCCTCTGGTGAGCCTCCACGCAGGTCTCGCAGAGCGGCTCCGAGCACTCCACGCAGAAGCTGGTGGCCGGCGCGTTGTCCTCGCAGCTGGTGCAGCACTGCGGGGAGTGGGGGGGGGGTCAGGGGCTCCCCGAGCTCGTTAACACCCTAATTAACGATTAATTAACGTTACCTGGGTGGAGGCCTGGCTGTCGGCGGCTGCCTCGGGCCGGCTGTCCTTTAGGAAGTAGTTCTCCACCACGTCCTGCAGGTAGCACTGCTGCTTGCACACCGGGCAGTTGACCACTGAGGGGACAACGAGGAGGGGGCGTCAAGGGGGGGGGGGGGGGGACACTGCCACCACCACCCCCCCCCCCCCCCATCAGACCCCAGGACCTCCTGGGTGCCCCCCATCCCCTCCCCGTTTCATTTTGGGGTCTCCTGCCCCCCCCAATTGTCCCCCGGGTCTTCTGCCCCCACAATTATCCCCCCTCAAAGCCTCCTGACCCCCCCCCCCCAATTGCCCCCCCAGTCTCCTACCCCCAAATTGTCCCCCTACAGTTGCCCCCCCATCCTCTCTTACCCCCCCCAGTACCAATTGCCCCCCCCAAGTGCCCCCTTAATTGCTCCCCAGCCCCCCCCAATTAACCCCCGGCCTCTCTTACCCTACCCAATTCCCCCCCCCCCGAACCCCTCAGTTACCCCCCAGTTGCCACCCAGGCCCCTCCTAATTGCCCCCAGCCCCCCCCAATTGCCCGCTGCACCAATTGACCCCCAGCCCCTCCCAATTGCCCCCAACTCACCCTAATTGCCCCCGGCCCCCCCAGTTACCCCTGGCCCCTCCAATTGCCCCCCAAGTCACCTCAATTGCCCCCCAGCCCCCTCCGCTTGCCCCCCAGCCCCCCCCCAATTGCCCCCTAGGTCACCTCAATCAACCCCCAGCCCCCCCAATTGCCCCCCAACTCACCCCAATCGCCCCCAGCCCCCTCAGTTGCCCCTCAAACCCCCTCAATCACCCCCCAGCATCCCCAATTCACCCCAATTGTTCCCCAACTCACCCCAATTGCCCCCCAGCCCCTCCCAATTGCCCCCCAGCCCCCCCAAATTGCCCCCAATTCACCTCAGTTACCCCCAGCCCCCTTCAATTGCCCCCCAAGCCCTCCAATCACCCCCCAGCCCCCCCAACTCACCTCAATTGCCCCCCAGCCCCCCCAATTGCCCCTCAGCCCCCCCAATCACTCCCCAGCCACCCCAACTCCCCCCAATTGCCCCCCATCCCCCCCAATTGCCCCCCAGTCCCCTCCAATTGCCCCTCAAGCCCCCTCAATCGCCCCCCAGCCCCCCCAACTGCCCCCCAGCCCCCTCCACTTGCCCCCCAGCCCCCTCCACTTGCCCCCCAGCCCCTCCCAATTACCCCCGGCCCCTCCAATTGCCCCCCAACTAACCTCAATCACCCCCCAGCCCCCCCAACTCACCTCAATTGCCCCCCAGCCCCCCCAATTGCCCCCCAACTCACCTCGATCGCCCCCCAGCCCCTCCAATTGCCCCCAGCTCCCCCTAATTGCCCCCCAGTCCCCCCCAATTGCCCCCCAGCCCCTCCAATTGCCCCCCAATTGCCCCCCAACTCCCCTCAATCACCCCCCAGCCCCCCCAATTTCCCCCCAACTCCCCTCAATCGCCCCCCAGCCCCCCCCCAATCACCCTCACCTGCCCCCTCACTCGGCCCCCCGTTGGCGGCGGCCGGCTCCGGGCCGGGCTGCAGGCACTGTCGGCAGAGCGAGTGGAGGCAGGGCAGCAGCCTCGGCTCCCTGGCGGCCCTGAGGCGCTCCCGGCAGCCGCCGCAGCGCTCCAGGAGGTCGGAGGCGTCCGGGCGCTTCGCCGGGCTCGACATGGCGGCCGCCGCCCCCCTCAGCCCCCTCAGCGGGGGGACCCGCGAGCAGGCGCCGGAAGCGGCTCGCCGCGCCGCCAGCCAATCAGCGGCGGCTCCCAGCGGGGTGGGAGGGGATAAGGAGGGGATTGACAGGCCCGGCAAGCAATGGGGGGTGAGGGCGGGATGGCGGCGGAGGGAAGGAGGGGGAGGGGTTAAAGTGGGGTGTTGGCCAATCAGGGTGGGGAGGTGGAACGGTGAGCCAATTGGAAGGGTGGGTGTTGAGGATTGACGGCGCGGGGATCCAATCCGCTCCTTCCGAGCGCTTCGCTCCCACGGTGTGAGGGCAGCTGCGGCTTAGAGACCGAGAGGGTGGCCTAGAAACCGCGGGGGTGGGCCGCGGGCCAATCAGCAGTCGGCTCCCCTCAGGGGAGGCGGAGCCTTTAAGACGGACGCGGCGCTCAGCCAATCCGCGCTTGGAATCGTCGAGAAGGCGGGCGGGCGGCGCTGATTGACAGCTCTCGGAGCCAACCAGCTCGGCGAACACCTCAGGCGCCTCGCAGCTGCTCCGGAGTCACTCCGGTTTGGCCGCGGTGGGCGGCGGCGGCGGGGGAATGAGGAGGGGGGGGGCACGGAATGGGGACGGGGACGGGGACGAGGATTTGGGAGGGGGCCTGGGACCGGGATGGGGCCTTGGGATGGGGACGGGGACAGGAATGGGGCCTGGGAGGGGGACAGGGCCTGGGACGGGGCCTTGGGATGGGGACAGGGCCTGGGATGGGGCCTTGGGGTGGGGACAGGGCCTGGGATGGGGACAGGGCCTGGGACGGGGCCTGGGATGGGGACAGGAGCTTGGGATGGGGACAAGGACAGAGCCTTGGGGCTGGGATGGGGACAGGGACAGGGGTAGGGCCTTGGGGTAGGGATGGGGACAGGGACAGGGACAGGCCCTGGGATGGGAACGGGGACGGGGACAGGGCCGAGCCCCTGCCCTGATGTGGGGCTGGGTCCTGACATGGGGCTGGGCCCGGCCCTGCTCAAGGCCCTGGGCCTGGCATGAGGCTGCCCGCAGACAACCCAACCCTAAGCAGCGGCCTGAGGCAGGCCCAGCTCCCGCTGCCACCCCAAAACCACCGCCCTCGCCCAGAGCCGGGCCGGGCCAACCCCGATCCTGCCCCATCCCGCCTCCCCTGTGCCACCCCCGCGCCTCCCCCCGCCTCATTCTGCTCCCTTTTTGCTTCTCAGCGGGTCCTGCACCCGATTCCAGCCCCGCAGGAGAAGCCCGCGGGTCCCCAAAGGAGCTCCGAGGTTCCCCAAGCGCTCGCCGCCGCGTGCTTGTGAGTGAAGACCCCATAAAAAGGATTTGACCCCATAAAAAGGATTTGACCCCATTGCCGGGGGGAGATTTAAAGTCTGGCCGTGTCCCCTGTTCCCAGTTTGGAGGGTCTCCCGCTCCCCAGTTCCCAGCTGGGGGGCTGTTACCCGTTTGAGGGGGGTTTCTCTCCCATTCCCAGTTTGGGGGCTCCTTGGTCCCCCATTCCCAGGCCCTCACAGGTGTCCCCAGGGCTTGTGTCACCCTTGGGTGTCCCCTCTCCATGCCAGCAGAGTGGCACCCAGCACTGAGGGGGGTTACTGGGAGCACTGGGGGGGGTTACTGGGAGCACTGGGTGACAGCGGTGTCCCCACAGGCACCATGTTCGTGGCCGAAGGCCCCTGGACATTGGTGGCCCCAGGGCAGCGTCCTACCCTCGTCCCTCCAGGTGAGCATCCCTGTCCCCTCGTGTCCCCTCACGTCCCTCTGTGTCCCCCCCTCAGTTCCCCCCAGGCCCACCACTGTGTCCTGGTGCCCCCATGTCCCTGCCTGTCCCCTCTGGGTGTCCCCTTTGTGTTCCCCGATGTCCCCTCTGGGTCCCCACATCCCTCCACGCCCCCCCCATGTCCCCTCCCTGCCCCTCCGTGGCATAGCAGACGTGTCCCCGTGTCACATCCCGCTCTCCTCACACCACTCCACATCACTCTGTGTGTCCTTCCGTGTCCCCATGTCACTTGGCACGTCCCCCATGTCACTCTGTACATCTCCTGCCCCCCCACGTCATGTTGTCTTACCCCTCCGTGTCCCCTGTGTCACTCTGTGTCCCCCATCCCACTCCACGTGTCCCCAGTGTCACTCTGCATGTCCCCCGTATCACTCCACGTGTCCCCCGTGTCACTTTGCATGTCCTTCTGCCCCCCATCCCCCTCCACGTGCCCCCCATCCCACTCCATATGTCCCCCCCATCACCCTACACCTCCCCCATCCCACTCCACGTGTCCCCCACCCCACTCCACATGTCCCCAATGTCACTCTGCATGTCCCCCATCTCGTTCCACGTGTCCCTCATGTCGCTTTGCATGTCCCTCTGCCTCCCAATCCCACTCCATGTGCCCCCCCATCACCCTATATGCCCCCCATCCCACTCCACGTGCCCCCCATCTCACCCTACACCTCCTCCATCCCACTCCATGTGCCCCCCATTCCACTCCACGCGCCCCCCATCACCCCACGTGCCCCCCATCCCACTCCACGTCCCCCCCATCCCACCCTACACCCCCCCCATCCCACTCCACGTGTGCCCCATCCCACCCTACACCTACACCCATCCCACTCCACACACCCCCCATCACCCCACGCGCCCCCCACCACCCCATGTGCCCCCCATCCCACCCTACACCTCCCCCATCCCACTCCACATGCCCCCCATCCCACCCTACACCTCCCCCATCCCACTCCACGTGCCCCCCATCTCACCCTACACCTCCCCCATCCCACTCCATGTGCCCCCCCGTCACCCTACATGCCCCCTGTCCCACCCCACGTGCCCCCCATCCCACTCCACGCGCCCCCCATCACTCCATGTGCCCCCCATCCCACTCCACGTCCCCGCCATCCCACCCTACACCTCCCCCATCCCACTCCATGCGCCCCCCATCCCATTCCACGCGCCCCCCATCACCCCACATGCCCCCTATCCCACCCTACACCTCCCCCATCCCACCCCACACCCCCCCCATCACCCCACGCGCCCCCCCCCCGCTCCCCCACCACCCCGTGCCCCCTCCTCACCTCCTCCCCTCTCTCCGCAGCACCCCCAGGACCACCCCCGCCGCCGTCACCTCCTACCCCTGCCACCCCCCGCCGCCAGCACGACGCCGTCCCCGCGTCCCCACCGCCGCCGCCGCCGCCGCCGCCGGGCCCTCACCGCTGCGCCGACTGCGGCAAAACCTTCGGCGCCCGCTCGCGCCTGGCGGTGCACCGGCGCGTCCACACGGGCGAGCGCCCTTTCGCCTGCGCCCACTGCGGCAAACGCTTCAGCCAGAGCTCGGCCCTGGGCCTCCACCGCCGCCTGCACACCGGCGAGCGGCCCCACGCCTGCGGCGAGTGCGGCAAAGCCTTCGCCGTCGCCTCCCACCTGGCGGTGCACCGGCGCGTCCACACCGGCGAGCGCCCCTTCGCCTGCGCCCACTGCGGGAAGCGCTTCAGCCAGAGCTCGGCGCTGGCCCTGCACCGCCGCGGCCACACCGGCGAGCGGCCCCACGCCTGCGGCGACTGCGGCAAAGCCTTCGCCGTCGCCTCCCACCTGGCCGCCCACCGCCGCATCCACACCGGGGAGAAGCCTTTCCCCTGCCCGCGCTGCGGCAAACGCTTCCGCCAGCGCTCCGGCCTCGTCACGCACCAGCGGGGGCACAAGTAGGAGAGGGGGCGCGGGGCCGGCGGCACCGGGGACGCCAAAATCCCCCCAAAAAACGGACGTCGGGAAGCCCCTTCGCTCTGCCCGTCAGCCTGCAGGTGGAAGGGGAGCGCCGCCGGCGCCCCGGTCTTGTCACGCGCACGAACCGCTTGGGGACACCGCAAAAAGCACCGAATGACACCAAATTCGCCTCTGGGCACCTCCCTGATCCCCGAAACGCAAGGCTCGGAGGATATCCTTAGCTCTGCCCATCGTCACGGGGCTGTTGCCAGCGCTTGTGGCCTCGCCACGTGCACGTGGGGACACGAGAAGCTTTTGGGGACACCGAAAAGGGGCCCCCGGTGCCACCAGGAACCTTCCCAGCCCGTCCTAGGTGGAGAGAGGAGAATCCCCTTAACTCTGCCCCTTGCTGCGAGGACACCGCTTGTCACGCGCTCCTGGGGACACCGATAGCCTTGGGGACACCCCGCAGGCAGCTCCGGACACCCCGACCCAGGTTTGGACCCCCCAAACCTGCCCCCAGACCCCCCCCTCCAAGCAGCCTCAGGCCCAGAGACCCCCATCCCTTGGGGATGTGCGGGTGGGAGCAGCACCAGGCCCCTAAATGGGGCAAAAAGCTGCAAAAAGGGGAAAAACTGCCCTTAAACACCCCTGTATAACATATATGGGAGGGGCGGGTGTCCCCTGCACCCCCGGGGGGGGGGAAATTGGGGTATGATAGGGGGCGATAGTGGGGGCAGCGGTACGGAAGGGGTTAATACCACCGAGTCCGGGTCCTCCAAGCGGCACAGAGCGGCCCCTGGTGGGCCCCGAGTGCTTCCGGGGGCGCGGGGCGGTGTCTGCGGAGGCTCCGCGGTCTTGAGGTGATTTGGGGGGGGGGGGATTTGGGGGGAGGACCCCAAAACCGGGCTCGTTCCCCCCTCGGGCTCCCCTCATTCCCAGGACCCCCCACCGCACACCTCAGGGAGCCCCTGACCCCCCCCAGCTCTATGACCCCCCCCAAGACCCCCCTAGAACCCCCCGGGACCCCCTAGAACCCCCCAGGACCCCCTGGCCCCTCCCCAGACCCTTCTAGAACCCCTCTAGGACCCCCCCGGCCCCATCTCCCCCCCCTCAGCCCACCCTGCCCCCCCATTCCAAGCAGGGTCCTCTCTCTGGGCATGGGGGGGGGAATCACACAAGTGCTGAGACCCTCCCCTCATAACCCCCTCCCCAAATTCTCCCCCCAGGCCATGAAGCAGCCAGAAAAGCAGCTCAGGGACCGGGATCTTGATGGGGGTACACCCCCCAGTGGCCATAAAGGTGAGTCCTGCCCCGGGGGGGGGGTTACAAACGCGTATTATGGGGTGGGGGGCACGGAAGGGCAGGGGGTTTGCGGCTGGCCCCAGCCCTGGTCTGACCCCAACCCCAAAATGGTTCCGTTTGACCAACCAGCACGTCCCGGTTGGGTTGCGCTCCTCACAACCATCTCCAGATGAAAGTCAAGGCCTTGAGGGCTTGAAAGGGGGCAATTGGGGTGATCGGGGGGCAATTTGAGTGAACAGGGGGCAATTTGGGCAATTGGGGGGCAATTTGAGTGATCAAGGGGGCAATTTGGGCAATTGGGGGGCAATTTGGGCGATCAAGGGGGCAATTAGGCAGCTCAGGGGTACAATTAGAGCTCGGGGAGGAGCGATTAACGCTCCCCACACCAACACCCATCTCTGTCCTCCCCCAGACCCCACGGAGACCCCCGAGGTGGCCGCCCCCGAGGGTTTGGCGACGTCCCCGCTGCCGCCACCACCCCCCCTCGGGCCGGAGTGGCCCTGGGGGCTGCCCCCCGCGCCCCCTACGAGCGCCCGCAAGCCCTACAAGTGCACCGAGTGCGGCAAGGCCTTCGGGCAGAGCTCGCACCTGATGCGGCACCGCAGCACCCACACGGGCGAGAAGCCCTACAAGTGCGGCGCCTGCGCCAAGAGCTTCACCCAAAACTCCAACCTGCTCCAGCACCAGCGCACCCACACCGGCGAGAAGCCCTACGAGTGCGGCGCCTGCGGCAAACGCTTCGGCTGGAGCTCCAACCTCAGCCAGCACCGCCGCCTCCACAGCGGCCAGAAGCCCTTCCAGTGCGGCCAGTGCGACAAACGCTTCAGCGAGAGCTCCCGCCTGGTGGAGCACCAGCGCACCCACACCGGTGAGAAGCCCTACCGCTGCCCCGACTGCCCCAAAACCTTCAGCCGCGCTTCCCACCTCGTCCGTCACCGCCGCCTCCACGCTACCCAGCGGGGACCCGGCCCGGCGCTCGGAGCCGTGCGCCGGGGGCTCTGAGGGGCTCCCCGGGGCGAGGGGAGGAGGCGGTGGTGGTTCTGCGGTGGCCGCAGGGACGGGGTTTGCCCTCCTGGTGCCCGTCGCCGACAGAAGGATTTGTGGAAGAGCCGGGACGTGGCCCGTGGCTGCTCCAGCCCTTCTCTGGTGGCCCTTGGGGACGTGGTTGGGCCCTGCCTGTCGTCAACGCAAAGGTTTCGGGAGGATCGGTGATGTGGCCAGTGGCTCCTACAGCCCTTCCGTGGTGGCCACGGGGCGTTCATCGTCAACACAAGGACTCGGGGAGGATCCGTGATGTGGCCAACGGCTCCCGTGGCCCTTCTGGGGTGGCCGTGGGGACGTGGTTTGGCCCCAGCGATGCCCGTTGTTGTGGGGAACCCCCGCGGGCAAACGGCCACGGGACTGGGGACAACAGTGGCCACAAAGGGGAGGACTCATGAGGTGGCCAATGGCTACGCAGCCCTTCTTTGGTGGCCACGGGGATGTGGGTTGGCCCTTTTGGTGCCCGCCATCATGGCTAAGACTCAGGATGTGTCCGTGACGTGGCCAGCAGCCACTCAGCTCTTCTGTGGTGGCCACGGATGTGGTCGGGTCCCATCAGCGCCCGCTGTCAACACAAAGGAACTGGGAGGGCCCACGGTGTGGCCAACGGGGACGTGATTTGGCCCCACTGGCACCCCCCGTTGGCTCTTGGAGAAGCCACGTGGGCAACCAGAGGTGGCAGTGGGGCTAAACGCGGCCACAAAGACGTGGGGAGGACCCACGACGTGGCCCGATGGCTTCTGCAGCCCTCCTTCGGTGGCCACCAGGACATAATTTGGCCCCGTTGGCACCCGGTGTCACTGCAAAGACTCGGGGAGACCCCGTGACGTGGCCAGCTGCTGCCGTGGCCCTTCCGTGGTGGCCACGGTTCAGCCCTGCTGGCACCCACCATTCACGCACAGACAAGCAACTGGGAGAGGGGGGGCGGAATTTTTAGGGAAAATAACTGCACTAACGGCACTAAACAAGTCCATAAAACCCGCCTGTTGATTTTCACCACCCGCCAGCGCCACGGAGCGCGTCCGACCAGCCGCGGCGGCACGGGAACCCCATCCCGGGGGCACGGGAACCCCATCATCGGGAAGCGCATCCTGGTTGGGTATGGGACGAGCGGGACACACCCCGTGTCCCTCCATCTGTCCATCCAGGCCAAAGTCCTCCAGGTTTTCACCCCAAAGTGCTCAAAGAGCCCCCGCGGCACCCTCACGCCACGCGAGTGCGTCCGGTGCCCGTGTCCTTGGCGTTCGGCCGCGGCTCAAGGCGGTGGCGGCCCTGGCGGCGGTCCCGGTGGTGGCACGGGGTGGGTGGCAGCGGCGTGCCGCTCGAGGAGGGTGCGGTGGGAGAAGCCCTTGGTGCAGAGGCGGCACTGGAAGCGCTCGGTTCGGTGGGTGCGCATGTGGACGTTGAGGGAGCTCTTCTGGGTGAAGCGCTTGCAGCAGACGCTGCACTGGAAGGCGCGGACGCCCGTGTGGGTCACCATGTGCTTCAGCAGGTAGTCGCGGAGGGAGAAGGAGCGCCAGCAGATGGAGCACTGGTGGGGCTTCTCGCCTGTGGAGAGACAAACGGGTCAACGTGGGGCATGACAGGTCAACATGGGTCAGCGCAGAGTGAGATGGGTCAATGCGGAGCGAGATGGGTCAACATGGAGTGAGATGGGTCAACGCGGAGTGAGATGGGTCAACGTGGAGCGAGACGGGTCAATGTGGAGTGAGATAGGTCAACGTGGATTGAGATAGGTCAACAAAGAGCGAGATGGGTCAATGTGGAGTGTGATGGGTCAACACGGAGCTAGTTGAGTCAACACGGAGTGAGATGGGTCAACATGGATTGAGATGGGTCAACGTGGAGTGAAATGGGTCAACATGGATTGAGATGGGTCAACGCGGAGTGAAATGGGTCAACAAGTGAGATGGGTCAATGTGGAGTGAGATAGGTCAACATGGATTGAGATGGGTCAACGCGGGGTGAAATGGGTCAACATGGAGTGAGATGAATCAATGCGGAGTGAGATGGGTCAACGTGGAGTGAGATGGGTCAACACGGAGTGAGATGGGTCAACAGAGTGAGATGGGTCTACGCGGAGCGAGATGGGTCAATGTGGGTGAGATAGGTCAACATGGATTGAGATGGGTCAACGCGGAGTGAAATGGGTCAATGCGGAGTGAAATGGGTCAATGCAGAGTGAGATGGGTCAACGCAGAGTGAGGTGGGTCAACGTGGAGTGAGATGGGTCAACATGGATTGAGATAGGTCAATGCAGAGTGAAATGGGTCAATGAGGAGTGAGATGGGTCAACATGGATTGAGATGGGTCAACAAAGAGCGAGATGGGTCAATGTGGAGTGAGATGGGTCAACACGGAGCTAGTTGAGTCAACACGGAGTGAGATGGGTCAACATGGATTGAGATGGGTCAACGCGGAGTGAAATGGGTCAATGCGGAGTGAGATGGGTCAATGCAGAGCAGCACAGGTCAACGCAGATCAATGTGAGCAACGTGAAGCGACAGGTCAAAACAGTGACACGGTCCACATGGATTGACACAGGTCAACACACATCGCACAGGACAGCGTGGGCCAACATGGTGCAACACAGGGCTTTGTGGGTCAGCAGGTCAACACGGTGACATGGGTCAACGGACTGTCACAGAATGACATACGTCAACATGGATCAACATGGGGCTTGGTGGGTCAACAGATCAGGACAATAACGAATCAACACGGGTCTACACAGCTCAACATACGTCAACACAGATCAACACGGGTCGTTGTGGGTCAACACAGAGTGACACAAGTCAACCCAGGCTGATAGCTCAACGTGGAGTGTCAACGTGTTTCGACACACATCGACGCATCACCGTGGACCGAGAGATCAACTCCAGAGCACGGTGGGTCAACGCTGAGTCACAAGGATCAACGAGGATCAACGAGCTCAACGTGGGCCAACGTGGATCAGAATTGACCAGAAGTCTTACACGGCTCAGCACAGGTCAACGCGGGTGAGGAACAACTGAGGTGGAGCAGCGTGGGCCAGCACACGTTCCTCGTCACCTCACCCTGGATGTCACCGTTGCCCCCATGTCCCCGTGATGCCCTCAACCCCCTGGTGGCAGGGTATCGACCCTCAGACCCGCTTTGTCCCCGTGTCCCCACCGCGTCCCCTTACCGGAGTGGATGAACATGTGCTTGGTGTAGTTCTTGCGGGAGCTGAAGGTCTTCTGGCAGTGGCCGCACTGGTAGGACGGCTCGGGGCGACGCGAGGGACCGGCCCGCGGCACTTTGGGGACCGAGGGGATGCCGCCACTCGTCCCCTCCTCCGTGCTCCCCTCCTCGTAGAGCGGCGGCACCGCGGGGGCGAACCCCAGGCTGTTCCCCGCCGGCGCCACCTCGGCCCCGAAGGCCGAACCCCGTCCGGATGCCTCCAAGCCGCACTCGGGTCCCACCTTGCCCCCGTCCTCGCCTGGCCAGGGCGGCAGGAAGGCGTCGGAGAAGACCTCGGGGGCACCAAAAAACGGCGGCTCTTCGGCAGGGAACGGCGCCGGCGGCACCGAGCCTTCCTCGTCGACACCCACCACCGCCTCCTCCTCCTCCTCCTCCTCCTCCTCCTTGACCGGCAGCTGGAGCCTCAACGGCTGCCGCTGCTTGCGGCTGTGACAGCTCGGTGGCCCCAGGTAGCCCTCGGGCTCCGGCGGTGGCCCCAGGAGCTCGCGGAGCTTGCGGCGCGCGGCGGCGGCGGCGGGCGGTGGCGGCGGCGGCGGCGGCGGGCGGGCGGGGGGCAGCACCTTGGGGCCGCGGCTTTGGGAGATGATCTGGGTGCACTCGTCGATGACCGTCTTGATCTGCAGGATGGAGGCGGCGGTGAGGATCTGGAGGGCTTCCGACTGGGCCACCACCAGGCAGCCGCTGTACATGAACTCCACCAGCTGGCGCACGGCCCCGCTGGGGACGACGGGGGGCACCTCGATGGCCGAGTGGCCCAGGAGCAGCTTGTCGTGGAAGAAGGGGCTGCCGGCGGCCAGGACGCAGCGGTGGGCGCGCAGGGTGGCCTCGCGGATGCGCACGGTGACGTCGCAGAAGTGGCCGCCCAGGCGCTGCCCGTTGAGGGTCTCCAGCAGCGAGCGGCTGAAGTTCTGCAGGTGGATGTAGTGCACCGCCTCCGCCATGGCCGACGGGGACAATGGGGACGACGACGGGGACAGGGACAACGGGGACAACGGGGACGGCGGATGAGAGGAGCGGGGGGTGGTCGGCGAGGTCTGCAGGTACCTGCGGGAGGAGTAATAGGGGCTGGGGACGTCGTATGGAGTGCCACCAAGGGGTTGGGGACACCTTACGGGGTGCCACCAGAGGCTGAGGATGTCATATGGGTGCCACCAGGGGTTGGGGACACCTGTGGGAGGAGTAATAGGGGTTGGGGACGTCGTATGGGGTGCCACCAAGGGGTTGGGGACACCTTACGGAGTGTCACCAGAGGCCGAGGATGTCGTATGGGTGCCCCCAAGGGTTGGGGACACCTTATAGGGTGCCACCAAGGGGTTGGGGACACCTGAGGGAGGAGTAACGGGGTTGGGGACATTGTATGGGGTGCCACCAAGGGGTTGGGGACGTCGTATGGGGTGCCACCAGGGACTGGGGACACCTGTGGGAGGAGTAACAGGGGTTGGGGACGTCGTATGGGTGCCACCAAGGGGTTGGGGACACCTTACGGGGTGTCACCAGAGGCTGAGGATGTCATATGGGTGCCACCAAGGGGTTGGGGACACCTGAGGGAGGAGTAACGGGGTTGGGGACGTCATATGGGGTGCCACCAAGGCGTTGGAGACACCTTACGGGATGTCACCAGGGGTTGGTGGCTCTGCTGATGACATCATCATGGCCTGGGGACAACTCCTGGGGTGCCACCAGGGGTTGGGGACACCACTGATGACGTCATCACGTCCTGGGGACCCCTCATGGGATGTCACCAGGCGTTGGGGACGCTCTATGGGGTGCCACCAGGCCTTGGTGACGCCGCTGATGACGTCACCAGCTCTGGGGACGCTTTACGGGATGCCACCAGGGTTGGTGACCTCACCGATGACGTCATCAGCGTTTGGGGACGCTCCGTGGGATGTCACCGGGGGTTGGTGA
This sequence comes from Aythya fuligula, assembly GCF_009819795.1. Classification (NCBI taxonomy): domain Eukaryota; kingdom Metazoa; phylum Chordata; class Aves; order Anseriformes; family Anatidae; genus Aythya; species Aythya fuligula. The sequence goes on from NC_045590.1 coordinate 1,117,322, forward strand.
CACCGCCGATGACGTCATCACGGCCTGGGGACACCGCCCGGGCCCGGCCAAGCCCCCCCAGGGGCCGGGGCCGCCTCGGGGGTGACGTCACCGGCGGCCGGGTGACGTCAGCGCGGCCGGGGAGGGAGGGGGGCGGGGGCCGCGCGGGGGGCGGGGCCGCACTCACCTCGCGCCCGCGGCAGCCGCCGCCGGCCCCCGAAGCGCCGCCGCCGCCGCTTCCGGTCCGCCACGGCGCGTCACTTCCGGCGCCGGAGGGGCCGGGGCGGAAGTGAGAGGGGAGCGGAGGGGGAGGGGAGGGGAGGGGGCAGCTCCCCGCACCATAGAGACGGGAGGGGAGGGGGGGACACTTAGGGACCCCATAAGGACCCCGTAGGAACCCTATAGGAACCCCATAAAGACCCCATAGGGACCCCAGAGGGATCCCAGAGGGACCCCATCAAGATCCCTTAGGGACCCCATAATGACCCCATAACGACCCCATAACGACCCCATAAGGACCCCATAAGGACCCCATAGGGACCCCGTAGGAACCCTATAGGGACCCTATAGGAACCCCATAGGGACCCCATAAAGGCCCCATAGGGACTTCATAAAGACCCCATAGGGACTGCATAGGGACCCCATAAAGACCCCATAAGAACCCCATAGGGACCCCATAAAGGCCCCATAGGGTCCCCATAGGGACTTCATAAAGACCCCATAGGGACCACATAGGGACCCCATGAGGACCCCACAGGGACTCCATAGGGATCCCATAGGGCTGCAGTCCCCTATGGAACCCCATAGGCGCCTCCAGAGGGACCAACATGCCCTGCAGGCCCCATAGGGGCCTTGTAGGGCCCCAGTCCCCTATGGAGATCCATAAGGACCCTGTAGGCCCCTATAGACCCCTATAGGGACCTTCTGGGATAGAGTCCCCTGTAGACCACTTAGGGACCCCTGTACAAGCCCTATAGGACTGCAGTCCCTTTTAGGCCCTTGTAGGGGCCTCATAAGGACCCTGTGGGACTGCAGCCCCCTACAGAACCCCATAGGCGCCTCCACAGGGACCTGCAAACCCTGCAGGCCCCATAGGGACCTCATAGGTCCCATAATGACCCCGTAGGCCCCTACAGAACCCTGTAGGGACCGTCTGGGTGGAGTCTCCTATAGACCCTGCACAAGCCCTATAGGACTGCAGCCCTTTTTAGGGTTCCCATAGGGACCCCCATAGGGCTGGGATCCTTTAGTGACCTACTGGTATCCCCCATTGGGCCTGGATCCCCTACTGGGCCCTATAGATACTAGCTGCCTTATAGGTTCCCATGGGGATCCCCACAGGCCTGGGTTCCCCTATGGGGCCCGTAGGAATCCCCATAGGGCCTGGTCCTCCTATAGACCTGCGCAGAAGCCTTCCTCCCGCCAGGATCCCCCTATAGGTTCTGAATCCCCTATAGACCCTTTGAGCTGGGATTCCCCTAGACCCTTACAGGTCCTGGATACCCTATAGATCCCCACCTGAAGCCCCGTTAGACCTTTATAGGGCCCATATGGCTTGTAGATCCCCATAGGGATCCCCATGGGTCCTGGACCCTCTGTAGACCCCTGTAGGATCCATGTAGGTCCCTATGTCACCTGTAGGTCCCTATGCTTATCCACACAGGGCCTGACTTTCCTATAGACCCTATAGGGCCTGGGTCCCCCACAGATCTCCACAGGGATCCCCATGAGGCCTGCACTCCCCATAAGACTGTATAGGGCCTGGATGATCTAGGGATACTTACAGGGATCCCTATAGGGCCGAGATCCCCTATAGACTCCACACGGGGCTCCCCATAGGGCTAGCACCCCCTGCAGGCCCATATAGGGGTCCCCTATAGACCCCACAGGGCACAGCCAGCCCAGCCCCCCCGCGGACCCTATAGAAACCCCATAGGGGCAGTGCTGGTGATGTCACAGCCCATTGGGTCACTTCCTGCCGTGCCCGTGATGTCACTTTGCACCCCCCCAGCTGGCCGTGACGTCACATCCCCAGCCAGCGATGACGTCACTGCTTCGGCTGGGCCTGTCCTACATCCATGATGACGTCACTTCCTGGACTCTCAGTGACGTCAGCGACCGGCCCCGGCCCGCGTAGTGATGTCACTTCCTCGCCCAGGTGTGGCCTGTGGTGACGTCACAGCCGTGTCACACCCAGCCCGTGTCGGCCCGTGTTGGCCCGTGTTACCCCATGTTGACCCACCTCATCCTGCGATGGGCCGCGTTGACCTGTGTTGACCCATGTTGACCCATGTTGACCCATGTTGACCCGTGTTGACCCATGTTGACCTCTGTTGACCTGTGTTGACCTCTGTTGACCCATGTAAATCTGTGTTGGTCCATGTTGGCCCATGTTGACTTGTGATAGTCCACGTTAACCCACGTAGACCTGCACTGATCCACGTTGACCCACGTAGACGCGTGTTGACCCACCTTGACTTGTGCTGGTCCCCGTTGACCCATGTAGACCCGTGTTGACCCATGTAGACACGTGTTGACCCATGTTGACCTGTGATGGTCCATGTTGACCCATGTAGACCTGCGTTGACCTGTGTTGACCCATGTAAATCTGCGTTGATCCACGTTGAACCATGTTGACCTGTACTGATCCATGTTGACCCACGTAGACCCACGTAGATCCGTGTTGACCCACGTAGATCTGTGTTGACCCACCTAGACCCGTGTTGACCCACGTTGACCCACATAGATCTGTGTTGACCCACGTTGACCCACGTAGATCCGTGTTGACCCACGTAGACCCGCGTTGACCCACGTTGACCCACGCAGATCCGTGTTGACCCACCTAGACCCACGTTGACCCATGTAGATCCGTGTTGACCCACCTAGACCCGTGTTGACCCACGTTGACCCACATAGATCCGTGTTGACCCACCTAGACCCACGTTGACCCACGTAGACCTGCGTTGACCCACCTAGACCCGCATTGACCCACGTTGACCCACGTAGATCCGTGTTGACCCACCTAGACCCGCGTTGACCCATGTTGACCCACGTAGATCTGTGTTGACCCACCTAGACCCACGTTGACCCACGTAGACCCGCGTTGACCCACGTTGACCCACGTAGATCTGTGTTGACCCACGTAGACCCGCGTTGACCCACGTTGACCCACGTAGATCCGTGTTGACCCACGTTGACCCACGTAGATCCATGTTGACCCATGTAGACCTGCGCTGACCCACATTGACCCACGTAGATCCGCGTTGACCCACGTTGACCCACATAGATCTGTGTTGACCCACGTTGACCCACGTAGATCCGTGTTGACCCACGTAGACCCGCGTTGACCCACGTTGACCCACGTAGACCCGCGTTGACCCACGGCACTCTGCGCTGCTCCATTTTGACCCGCGGAGCTCCGTGTTCCCCTGCGTTGACCCGTGTCAATCCGCGTTGTCCCGTGTTGACCCAATCTTGATCTACGTTCACCTCTGGTGGCCCACACCGTGCTTGATCCCCGTTGAGCTGATTTCCCCCACGTTGCTCTTTATTGACCCATTTTGACCCATTTTGACCCATTTTAAACCATTTTGACCCGTGTTGACCCGTGTTGACCCATGTCCACCAGCGTCACAGTGCTTTGGGTGCCCCAAGGGAGACGGTTGGGTGCTCCACGGAGGTGCTTGGGTGCTCCAGGAAGGTGCTTGGATGGTCAGGGGAGATGTTTGGGTGCTCAAAGGAGGTGTTTGGGTGCTCCAAGGAGGTTCTTGGGTGCTCCAGTAAGGTGCTTGGGGGCCCCTAGGAGATGTTTGGGTGCTCCAGGGAGGTTCTTGGGTGCTCCATGGAGGTCCTTGGGTGGCCCTGGAGATGTTTTTGGGCCCTGAGGAGGTTCTTGGGTGCTCCAGGAAGGTTCCTGGGTGCTCCAGGAAGGTTCTTGGGTGCTCCAGGAAGGTCCTTGGGTGCTCCAGGAAGGTTCCTGGGTGCTCCAGGAAGGTCCTTGGGTGCTCCGAGGAGGTTCTTTGGTGCCCCTTGGAGATGTTTGGGTGTCCAGTTTTATATTTGAGCTCTCCAGGGAGATCCTTGGGTGCTCAGGGAAGGTTCCTGGGTGCTCCAGGGACGTTCTTGGGTGCCCCCGGAGATGCTTTTGGGCCCCGAGGAGACGCTTGGGTGCCCGATTATATGCTTGGGTGCTCCTGAGGGACTTTTGGGTGCTCCAGGGAGGTTTCTGGGTGCTCCAGGGAGGTCCTTGGGTGCACCCGGAGATACTTTTGGGCCCTGAGGAGCTGCTTGGGTGCCCAATTATACGCTTGGGTGCTCTTGAGATCCTTGGGTGCTCCGGGGAGGTTCCTGGGTGCTCCAGGGAGGTCCTTGGGTGCCCCTGGAGATGTTTTTTGGCCCTGAGGAGATGCTTGGGTGCTCCAGGAAGGTTCCTGGGTGCTCCAGGAAGGTCCTTGGGTGCTCCAGGAAGGTCCTTGGGTGCTCCAGGAAGGTCCTTGGGTGCTCCAAGGAGGTTCTTGGGTGCCCCTTGGAGATGTTTGGGTGTCCAGTTGTATATTTGAGCTCTCCAGGGAGATCCTTGGGTGCTCAGGGAAGGTTCCTGGGTGCTCCAGGGACGTTCTTGGGTGCCCCTGGAGATGCTTTTGGGCCCCGAGGAGACGCTTGGGTGCCCAATTATACACTTGGGTGCTCCTGAGGGACGTTTGGGTGCTCCAGGGAGGTTTCTGGGTGCTCCAGGGAGGTTCTTGGGTGCCCTTGATGACACTTTCAGGCCCTGAGGAGCTGCTTGGGCGCCCAATTGTGTGCTTGGGTGCTCTTGAGAGATGCTTGGGTGCTCCAGGGAGGTTCTTGGGTGCACCCGGAGATACTTTTGGGCCCTGAGGAGCTGCTTGGGCGCCCAATTATACACTTGGGTGCTCTTGAGATCCTTGGGTGCTCCGTGGAGGTTCCTGGGTGCTCCAGGGAGGTTCTTGGGTGCCCCTGGAGATGTTTTTGGGCCCTGAGGTGATGCTTGGGAGCCCAGATATACACTTGGGTGCTGCAGGAAGCTCCTTGGGTGCTCCAGGGCGGTTCTTGGGTGCCCCTGGGGACACTTTTGGGCCCCGAGGAGACGCTTGGGTGCCCAATTATACGCTTGGGTGCCCTTGAGAGACGCTTGGGTGCTCCGGGGAGTTTCTTGGGTGCTCCGGGGAGGTGCCCGCGTTCCTCGGGCGAGGGCTGGCCCCGATGCCACCCGGCGGGGCAGAACTGATGTCCCCGGTCACCTGGGTCCCCTGGGGGGTGGGCGGGCTCTGGGTACGGCCCCGGGGTGGGGGGGGGGGGACCGAGGGGGGGGGTGGGAGGTGCCCTGGGTCCTCCCGTGCCCGCGGCGGTGGTGGCACCGGCAGCGCCCAGCCCCGGCCACCAGTCCCCAGGCTTGGCACCGTGGGGACACGGCGAGGTGAGGGGACACCACGGTGGCATCTGCCCCCCCCCCTGACACCCTCCCCCCCCCCCAGAGGGATCTGGGCAATGCGGGATGTTATTGTAGGGTCTCCCCAGCTTCTCTGTTTTTGTAGGGCCCCCCCCCAGTTTGGGTCATGATGGATGAGGGCACCCCCAGGCTGGCACAGGTGAGTGGGGACTTGGGGGGGGGGCATTTTGGGGATTTGGGGACCCCCAACAGTGACTCAGGGGTTTAGGGGGGACCCAGGTGACCCGGGGGGGGGACCCAAATGTGGGGGGGGGGGTTCCAGGTGATTGGGGAAGGGGGGGGATCCCAGGGATTTCAGGGAGCCCCCACCAGGGCACCCCAGTGTTCGGGGTGGGGGGGATGTAGGGGTTTGGGGAGCCCCCACCCAGGAAACCCAAAAAGATCCGGGGGGGGGGCACCAAGGGATTTAGGGCTCCCCCCCACCCCCCCCAGGGTTGTTTGGGGGGGGGCCAAGTGTGGGGGGAGCACCCAGAGGTGGGGGGGCACCAGGGTGGGGAACGGGACCCAGGTTTCCAGCTGGGGGGCAGCAGGGATTTGGGGGATCCCCCCCAAAAAAAAAGTAACCTGGGGGGGCGGGGGGGGGGAGCAGGGATTTGGGGACCCCCCCATCACTTCTAGGACCCAGGGCCCCATCCCCCCCCCTCCCCTTCCCTTACCAGGGCCCCCGGGTGCCCCCCCCCCAAGGCCCCGCTGGCCCCAGGCCAGGCCCCGGGGCTGGAATTGGGACACGGGGCGGGGACGGGGACCGGGGGCGTCCCCAAGCCACCGCTCCCCTCCCCCCACCGTGGGAAAGCCCATCCCCCACCCAGGGGACCCCCCCCACCCAAGGGACCCCCCCCCCCGGTCCCCTCCCCCCACCCCATTTGTGTGCCCCCCCCCCCCCCCCACCAGGCCCAGCGGCGGAGGGAGCTGGAGGCGGAGCTTCGTGACCTCAGCAACCAGGTGGGAGGGGCCTAAAAGGAATGGGGGCGGGGCCTGGAGCTGTCTGTCACACCCCAGGCCCCGCCCTCCCGCAGGTCAAGGGGCGGGGCACGGAGCTGTCACTCACAGCCTGTGCCCCGCCCCCTCCCCCTCCCGCAGGTGGCGGCGCTGGGGCGGAGCCTGGCGCAGGAGAGGGGGCGGAGCCTGGTGGAGGGCGGGGCTTTGAGGGCGCTGGAGCTGGCAGTGGGCGGAGCCCAAGCACGGGTGGGCGGAGCCTGTCGGGCCCGGGACCGAGCCTATGAGCGGCTGCGGCAGCAGCAGGTGGGCGGGGTCAGGCTTCGGGGGGGCGGAGCCTGGAGGGGTGGGACAGGGGTGGGGCCTGTAAAGAGGCGGGGCTTCAAATGGGGTTAAGCTTGGGAGTGGGCGGGGCTTCGGGGGTGGGCGGGGCCTTTGTGGAGGTGGGCTGGGGGCGGGGCTTGCGGGGTGGGTGGGCTCTTACACGGTCCCGCCCCCAGGAGGCGGGGCACAGCCTGTGGGCGGAGCTGGAGGCAGCGCGTGCCGCCCGAGCGGGGGCGGAGCTTCGGGCGCAGGAGGCGGAGTCACGGCGCCAGGCCCGGGAGGCGGAGCTGGAGCAGCTGCGGCAGGTGGGCGGGGCTACAGGGTTGGGGGCGGGGCTAAGGCGTTCGGGGCAGGGCTAACCTGTCATGGGGCGGGGCTAAGGGGGCTGGGGGCGGGGCTATGTGAGAGGGGGCGGGGCTATGTGAGAGGGGGCGGGGCTATCCAACCAATGGGAGGGTGTGTAGGCCCCAGGGGTGGGGCTAGATGGCCGGGGGCGGGGCCAATGACTAAGGGAGGCGGGGCTAAAGGTTGGCACTTGTGGGAGGAGCTTATGGTGGGCGTGTCCATCGTGGCCCCACCCCCAGGCGGTGACCGCGGCCCATCATGCCCGGCGGCAGGCGGAGCAGGAGCGTGACAACATGGCCGCCCGCGTGCCCCGCCCACCCAGCCCCACGTGAGTGCCCGCCCCTGGCCACGCCCCCCTCCCTGGCCACGCCCACAGCCCCTATAGGTGGCCCCTATAGGCTGCCTGCTATAGGGTGCCCCCCCTGTGTGTCCCCTATAGCCCCCATGGTGCATCCCCTATAGCCCCCATGGCCTGTCCCCTATAGCCCCTATAGCCCCTATAGCCTGTCCCCTATAGCACCTATGGCAAGTCCCCTATAGCCCCCATAGTACATCCCCTATAGCCCCATGGTTCATCCCCTATAGCCCCCATGGCCTGTCCCCTATAGCCTGTCCCCTATAGCCCCCATAGCAAGTCCCCTATAGCCCCCATAGTACATCCCCTATAGCCCCCACGGTGCGTCCCCTATAGCCCCCAAGGCGCATCCTCTCTAGTCCCATAGTGCGTCCCTATATTCCCCATGGCACATCCCCTATAGCCTCCCTGATATATACCCTATAGTCCCCATGCCATGTCCCTTATAGACCCCCCTATAGCCCACACCGTGCATCCCTTACGGCCCCACAGACCTCATGCACATCCCCTATAGCCACCATGGCATATCCCCTATATCCCCTATACTCTCCCCTATAGCCCCCATGGCACGTCCCCTATAGCCCCCATGACACATCCCCTATATTCCCCCTTGCACGTCCCCTATACACACCCCCTATATCCCCAAGCCACCTCCCCCGCAGCAAACCCTCTATAGGCCCCACACTGCATCCCCTATATCCCCCGTGCCCCCTGCCCACCCCCCACCCCCCCACATCCCCTATAGCCGCTATAGGTGCAGGGGGGGCCGGGACCCCGAGGAGCTGCAGGCGGCGCTGGCGGAGCTGCGGGACCACAACCGGGAGCTGCGGCAGCGCCTGCACCAGCGGCACGAGCAGGTCGGGCACCTATAGGGCACCTATAGGGCACCTATAGGGGGCACCTAGAAGGGTACCCATAGGGGACGTATAGGGGGCACCCATTGCGGGTGTCCGGGGGTGTCCGTGTGGGGTTTGGGGCACCTAGAGGGAAGTTTGGGGGGGGGAGCACCTATAGGTAACGTATAGGGGGGACGTATGGTGGGAACGTATGGGGGGTGTGGGGGGAGCCTATGGGCACCTATGGAGGGCGCCTGTAGGGTGGGGTATATGGGGGGATGTAGGGGACGTGGGGGGGATTTAGGGGGGATGTATATGGGGACGTATAGGGGGACGTATAGGGGGACGTATGGGACACCTATGGGCACACGGAGGGCACCTGTAGGGGAGGGGAGGGCGCCTATAGGGGAACATCTGGGGGACGTATAGAGGGGCGCAAGGTGGGGAGGGGGAAAAGGGGCTGGGGGGGGGAGGCGGGGCACCTATGGGTGCTGGGGGGGCATTTTTGGGGCCGAGGGTGCATTTTTTTGGGAGCCCGTGGGTGAATATTTGGGTGCTATTTCTGCGGTTTTGGGTGCTGTGGGTGCAATTTTGGGTGCCGTGGGTGCAATTTTGGGTGCCGTGGGTGCATTTTTGGGTGCCGTGGGCATATTTTTGGGTGCTATGACTGCATTTTGGGCATCCAGGGGTGCATTTTGGGTGCAGTTTGGGGTTCCTTGAGTGCATTTTCGGTGCCGTGGATGTATTTTTGGGTGTCGTGGGCGCATTTTGGGGCACCGTGGGTGCATTTTTGGGTGCTTTAGGTTTATTTTTGGGTGCTCTGGGTGCATTTTGGGGCACCGTGGGTGCCCCCAGGCGCTGACACCCATGGGTGCAGGCGCAGGAGCTGCAGCGGGCGCTGGCGGGGGCTCGGGCACGGGCTCGGACGGCAGCGGGGGCGCGGGCCCAGCTGGAACGGGAGCAGCGGGGGCTGCGGGGGCGGCTGCAGCACCCAAGGGTGCCCCCGCACCCAGCCGAGGCCACCCTGCGCGCCCGCTGCCTCCACCTCCAGGAGCTGCTGAACCGCGAGGCCGGGTGAGCATCGGGGTCCCCGGGGGGCTGGCGGGGGTCCTGGGTGGTCCAAGGGGGGGTCAGGGTGGGCTTGGGTGGGCCCAGGGTGGGCTTGGGTGGCCCTGGGGTGCTCCAGGGTGGTGCGAGGGGGTCCCAGGGTGGTCCCAGGGTGGTCTTGGGTGGCCCCAGGATGGTCCCATGGGTGGGACCAGGATGTCCCATGGTGCCCCTGAGGTCCCACTTGCCCGTGGGTGCCGTGGGGGTGATGTGGGGCACCCATGGGTGCCGTGAGGGTGCTGTGGGGGTGATATGGGACACCTATGGGTGCTCTGATGGTGACATGGGGCACCCATGGGTGCCATAGGGTGATGCGGGGCACCCATGGGTGCCATGAGGGTGCTGTGGGGGCGACGTGAGGCACCTATGGGTGCTGTGAGGGTGACATGGGGCACCCATGGGTGCTGTGGGGGGTGACGCAGGGCACCCATGGGTGCTCTGATGGTGACATGGGGCACCCATGGGTGCTGTGAGGGTGACATGGGGCACCCATGGGTGCTGTGAGGGTGACGCAGGGCACCCATGGGTGTTGTGAGGATGCCATGGGGCACCCATGGGTGCCATAGGGTGACGTGGGACACTCATGGGTGCTGTGGGGGTAACATGGGGCACCCATGGGTGCCGTGGGGGTGACATGGGGCACCCATGGGTGCTGTGAGGGTGACATGGGGCACCCATGGGTGCTGTGAGGGTGATGTGGGGCACCCATGTGTGCCGTGGGGGTGACATGGGGCACCCATGGGTGCTGTGAGGGTGACATGGGCACCCATGTGTGCCGTGGGGGTGACATGGGGCACCCATGGGTGCCATAGGGTGACATGGGGCACTCATGGGTGCCGTGGGGGTGACACAGGGCACCCATGGGTGCTGTGAGGGTGACATGGGGCACCCATGGGTGCTGTGAAGGTGACGCAGGGCACCCATGGTTGTTTTGAGGATACCGTGGGGCACCCATGGGTGCCATAGAGTGACATGGGGCACCCATGGGTGCAGGGCACGGGCGGCGCTGGCCCGGGCGGCGCGGGCGGCAGGACGGCGCCTGCGGGTGCTGCTGGCGGAGGCGGAGGAGCAGCGGCTGCGGGGGGAGCGCTACCGCCTGCAGGTGACGTCACGGGCGCGATGTCACACGGGGGGGGTGACGTCACAGCGGTGACATCATGGGGCGGGGTTCCCTGTGCAGGCTGGGGGAGGTGTGGGGGTGTCACCCCATGTCACCCACCCTGTGTCACCCACCCCGTGTCACCCAGTGTCACCCCACGTCCCCATGCCCCTGTCCCCATTCCCCCCACCCCACGTCCCCATGGCCCCCCGTGTCCCAAAGCCACGTCCCCCCCTGTCCTGTGACCCTGTGCTCTGTGTCCCCACGTCCCCACGTGTCCCCACACCATGTCCCCACTTCCCCTATCTCTTGTCCCTCTTGTCCCTCCCATGTCCCCCCCACGTCCCTGTGTCCCTTCCATCTCCCCCATGTCCCCCCCATGTCCCTTCCATCTCCGCCACATCCCTCCCATGTCCCCACCATGCCCCATGTCCCCCCCATGTCCCCCCCATGTCCCCCCCATGTCCCCATGTCCCTTCCATCTCCCCCATGTCCCCCCCATGTCCCCCATGTCCCCTCTCTAGTCTCCCCCATCCCCCCCATGTCACCCCATGTCCCCCCATGCCCCTTCCATCTCCCCCATGTCCCCCCATGTCCCCCCCATGTCCCCCCATGTCCCTTCCATCTCCCCCATGTCCCCCCCATGTCCCCCCATGTCCCTCCCATCTCCCCCATGTCCCCCCATGTCCCCCCCATCTCCCCCATCTCCCCCCCATGTCCCCCCATGTCCCCCCCATCTCCCCCATGTCCCCCCATGTCCCCCCCATCTCCCCCATGTCCCCCCATGTCCCCCCATGTCCCCCCCATCCTCCCCATCTCCCCCCCATGTCCCCCCACCCCACGTGTCCCCCTGTCCCCCGCAGGCGGAGGCCACCGAGGCGGCCGAGCGGGCGCTGCGGGACGAGGTGGCGGCGGTGGCGGCGGGGACGGCGCGCACCGAGGCCCAGGGCCACCGCCTGCGCCGGGTGCTGGACGACGTCGGGGACGGCGCCGCCGCCACCGCGCGCCGCGTGGCCGCCCTGCGGGCACGACTCAGGTGGGCGCCCGCGTCTGTAACGCCCGGCGGGGAGCCTACGGGGCCCTAGAGCACCCTACGGGTCCATAGAGCACCCTACGGGCTCCCTAGAGACCCCTATGGGCCCCTATAGCACCCTACGGGCTCCCTAGAGACCCCTATGGGCCCCTATAGCACCCTATGGGCATCCTAGAGATCTCTGTGGGTCCCTATAGCACCTTATGGGCTTCATAGAGACCTCTGTGGGCGCCTATAGTACCTTATGGGCTTCCTAAAGACCCCTGTTGGCCCCTATAGTACCCTATGGGCCCCTATAGCACCTTATGGGCTCCCTAGAGGTCTCTGTGGGTCCCTATAGCACCCTATGGGCATCCTAGAGATCTCTGTGGGTCCCTATAGCACCCTATGGGCTCCCTAGAGATCGCTGTGGGTCCCTATAGCACCTTATGGGCTTCCTAAAGACCCCTGTTGGCCCCTAGAGCACCCTATGGGCTCCCTAGAGATCGTTGTGGGCCCCTATAGCACCCTATGGGCTCACTAGAGACCCCTATGGGCCCCTATAGCACCCTACGGGTCCCTAGAGACCCCTATGGGCCCCTATAGCACCCTATGGGCTTCCTAGAGCACCCTACGGGTTCCCTAGAGACCCCTATGGGCCCCTATAGCACCTTATGGGCTCCCTAGAGATCTCTGTGGGTGCTTATAGCACCCTATGGGCATCCTAGAGATCTCTGTGGGCCCCTATAGCACCTTATGGACTCCATAGAGCCCAATGTGGGTCCCTATAGCACCCTATGGGCTCCCTAGAGACCCCTATGGGTCCCTATAGCACCCTATGGGCACCCTAGAGACCTCTTCTGGGCCCCTATAGCACCCTATGGGCTCCCTAGAGATCTCTGTGGGTCCCTATAGCACCTTATGGGTTCCCTAGAGATCTCAGTGGGTCCCTATAGCACCTTATGGACTCCCTAGAGACCCCTATGGGTCCCTATAGCACCCTATGGGCACCCTAGAGACCTCTTCTGGGCCCCTATAGCACCCTATGGGCTCCCTAGAGATCTCTGTGGGTCCCTATAGCACCTTATGGGTTCCCTAGAGATCTCAGTGGGTCCCTATAGCACCTTATGGACTCCCTAGAGACCCCTATGGGTCCCTATAGCACCCTATGGGCACCCTAGAGACCCCTATGGGCCCCTATAGCACCCTATGAGCTCCCTAGAGACCCCTATGGGCCCCTATAGCACCCTATGGGCATCTTAGAGACTTCTGTGGGCCCCTGTAGCACCCTATGGGCTTTCTAGAGACCCCTATGGGCCCCTATAGCAGCACCCTATGGGCTCCCTAGAGACTCCTATGGGCCCCTATAGCACCTTACGGACTCCATAGAGATCTCCGTGGGCTCCTATAGCACCCTATGGACTCCCTAGAGATCTTCGTGGGTCCCTGTAGCACTTTATGGGCTCCCTAGAGACCTCTGTGGGCCCCTATAGCACCCTATGGGCATCCTAGAGATCTCAGTGGGCCCCTATAGCACCTTATGGGCTCCCTAGAGACCCCTTCTGGGCCCCTATAGCACCCTATGGGTGTCCTAGAGACCTCTGTGGGCGCCTATAGCACCTTATGGGCTCCCTAGAGACCCCTGTGGGCCCCTATAGCACCCTATGGGCTCCCTAGAGCCCAATGTGGGTCCCTATAGCACCTTATGGGCTCCCTAAAGACCCCTGTGGGCCCCTACAGCACCCTATGGGCTCCCTAGGGGGGGCTGTATAGGGCCAGAGGGATTTGGGGATTGTGGGAGGCTCTGGGGGGGCTGTATGGGGTCAGGGGCCTTATAGGATAGTGGGGGTATTCTGGGGGGGGTGTATGGGGCCAGGGGGATTATAGGGCGGTAGGGGACTTGGGGAGGGGGCTGTATGGGGTTGGGGAGATTATGGGATTGTGGGGTATTCTGGGGTAGCTGTATGGGGTCAGGGGGATTATAGGGCAGCGGGGGGCTCTCTGGGTCCCCCCAAAACCCCCCCGTCTGCCCCCAGGTGCGACCCGCTGACCCTGTCCCGCACCGTGCGCCGCATGCTCCGGGGGGAGGACGAGGACAGCGAGGACAGCGGGGACAGCGGGGACAGCGGGGACAGTGGGGACAGCGGGTCCCCCCCGTGGGCCCTCGGGGAGCCCCTCGAAACCGCCCCCGGCCCCCAGGAGGGCCTTGAAACCGCCCCCAAGGAGCCCCTCGAAACCGCCCCCGGCCCCCAGGGGAGCCTTGAAACCGCCCCCAAGGAGCCCCTCGAAACCGCCCCCGGCCCCCAGGGGAGCCTTGAAACCGCCCCCAAGGAGCCCCTCGAAACCGCCCCCGGCCCCCCAGGGGGGCCTTGAAACCGCCGCCGGCCTCCAGGGGGGGCTTGAAACCGCCGCTGGTCCCGGGGGGGGCCTCGAAACCGCCGCCGGGGAGCCCTAAAAGTGGGCTCTGACCCCATAGAGCCCCCCCAGGACCCCCCTCGACATGCCCTTAGGGGGGTGGGGGGCTCTACAGAAGGGGTGGGGCTTATTTGGGGGGCGGGGCTTATCAGGGGCGGGGCTTAAGGGGGGAGGGGCTTAATGGGGCGTGGCGTGGTGACACATTAAAGATGTTTGAAATCCACCTGGCGTCCTTTTGGGGGAAGACCCCCCCAACCACATTTTTTTGGGGTCTTGAAGCGCCCCCCCCCAAACCTTGCTTGGGGGGGGTCCTGCCCCCCCCCCCCGTACCCCAATTTGTGACCCCCCCCCCCCCAGATTCCTTTTGAACACCCGGAGTGGGAGGGGCCTTAAAACACCCCAAAACCATTGGGGGGGGCTGGAAACCCCCCCTTAGGTTCAGCCTGGGGGGCTCAAACCCCCCCGAGACCCTTTTTTGGGGGGGGTCCTGACCCCCCCCCCCCCCCCCCAAACTGCGCCCGGGGAGCCTTGAAACAGCCCCAAGCCCAGCGGGAGGAGGGGGGAGCCTTGAAACCACCGCGCGGGCTGGAGGCGGGGCTGGCTATGCTAATCAGGGCGCGCGGCAACCAATCGCGGCGCGGCATGCAAACGAGGGGCCGGGCGGCGGACGGCGGCGAATGAGGAGGGAGAGGGGGCGGGGCCGGGGCGCCGCGAGACCCCGGGAGTCTCGCGAGAGTTGAGGGCGGGCGGAGGCGGCGGCGGCGGCGGCGGGATGGGAGCGCCGAGGTGAGGCCCCGGCCCCGGCCCCGGTCCCAAGCCCCGCCCCTTGCCCCGCCCCCAGACCCCCCGAGGGTGGGGGGCACCGACCCCGGGGCTGGGGGGGCTCCTCCGGTGGTCCCCGGCCCGCCCCTTCCGCCCCCCCCCCCCCTTAGCAACCGCGGCCCTTAGCAACGGGCTGCCCCTTGCCCCGTGACGTCATCGCCCCCCTCACCCCAGGTTCCCCCCCCACCCCTCCTTTCTTATGGGGGGGGGGGTCCCATAGGGTTGGGGAGGGGGCACATGGGGGGGGCTATGGGGGGCTGGGGGGTCTTTGGGGGAGGTTGGGGGGCGCCTGGGGCTCTAAGGAAGGTTTGGGAGGGCACTGGGGGCTGGGGGGGGGCAGCTGGGGGGGTGGAGGGACCCTGGAGGGGACATTGGGGGCTCTGAGGGAGTTTTGGGGGGGGGAATGGGGGCAGGGGGGGCACCGGGGTGGATGGAGGGACCCTGGAGAGGGTGCTGGGGGGTTGGGACTGCTCGTGGGGGGGCACTGGGGGGGCTCTGGGTGGGGGGAGTGACCCTGGAGGGGGTATTTGGGGCTCTGAGGGAGTTTTGGGGGGGAAATGGGGGCTGGGGGGGGCACCGGGGTGGATGGAGGGACCCTGGAGAGGGTGCTGGGGGGTTGGGACTGCTCATGGGGGGGCCCTGGGGGGGCTCTGGGAGCTCCAAGGGGTTACACAGGGCTCTGGGGGGGCGGATCTGGGGTCAACAAGGGGACCAGGGATATGGGGGGGGGGCTCTGAGGGGGACAGGGATTTGGGGGGGACACCAAAGGGTCTGGGGTGTGCCGAGAGGGCACTTGGGAGTCTCAGCACCTGGCTGTATCTGGAGGTGCATGGAGGGGCTGGCAGTTTTTTTTTGGGGGGGGGGTCTTCCCATGGGAGACCTTTCTCGCTTCCCCCCTCCCCAGATGCCCCGTCACTGCTCTGCTGCCGGCTGCTGCACCCGCGACACCCGGGAGACCCGCAACCGAGGCATCTCCTTCCACCGGTGGGTGCCCCCACGCCTCCTCAGGGGGTGCCCCCCCCCCCGTGGGGACCCCTCCTTACCCCCCCAAATGGTCTTGCTGGGGGGGGGCTTTCCTCGTTTCTCCCTTTTGCGGCAGTTTTATTTGGCTGCTTTTTCACCTTTTGGCTCTCGGTTTAATCCTTTTGCATTGGTTTAGGCCAGGTGTAACCCCCCCCACCCCCAGCAATGGTTTGGCCCAGGTGTACCCCTCTCCTTTAGCAATGGTTTCTCCCAGGTGTGCCCCCCCCCTTCTTAGCAGTGGTTTGGCCCACGTGTTCTTTCCCTCCTTTTTACAAGGGTTTGTCCCTGATTCCCCCCATTTAGCAGTGGTTTGGCCCAGATGCCCCCCCTCTCCCTTTTTAGCAATGGTTTGGCCCAGGTGTTCCCCCCTCCCCATTTTGGTAGTGGTTTGGCCCAGGTCTGCCCCCTCCATCAGTGGTTTGGTCCAGGTGCCTCCCCCCCCAACTTTTAGCAGTGGTTTGGCCCAGGTGCCCCCCACACTTTAGCAATGGTTTGGCCCAGGTGTGTTTCCCTCCCCCCTCCCCTTTTACCAATGGTTTGTCCCAGGTGCTCCCCCCTCCCTTTTAGCAGTGGTTTGGCGCAAGTCTGTCCCCTCCATCAATGGTTTGGCCCAGATGCCCCCCCACTCCCATTTTAGCAATGGTTTGGCCCAGGTGCCTCCCACCCCCCTTTTAGCAATGGTTTGGCCCAGGTGCCCCCCCCCCTTTTAGCAATGGTTTGGCCCAGGTTTCCCCCCCCCTTTTAGCAGTGGTTTGGCCCAGGTGCCCCCCCCCACTTTAGCAATGGTTTGGCCCAGGTGTGTTTCCCTCCCCCCTCCCCTTTTACCAATGGTTTGTCCCAGGTGTTCCCCCCTCCCCATTTTGGTAGTGGTTTGGCCCAGGTCTGCCCCCTCCATCAATGGTTTGGCCCAGATGCTCCCCCTCTCCCTTTTTAGCAATGGTTTGGCCCAGGTGCCCCCCCCCCCTTTTATCAGTGGTTTGGCCCAGGTGCCTCCCCCCCCTTTTATCAGTGGTTTGACCCAGGTTTCTCCCCCCCCCCTTTTAGCAGTGGTTTGGCCCAGGTGCCCCCCCCCCCCTTTTAGCAGTGCTTTGGCCCAGGTGCCTCCGCCCCCCCCTTTTATCAGTGGTTTGGCCCAGGTGCCCCTCCCATTTTAGCAGTGGTTTGGCCCAGGTGTCCCCCCCTCCCCATTTTGGTAGTGGTTTGGTCCATGTATCTGCTTCCCCCCCCCCAATAATGGTTTGGCCCAGTTATGTCCCCCCCCCCCCCCATTTTAGGAATGGTTCAGCCCCCTCCCCATTACCAAACCCTCCCTGGCCCGTTCCATTGGTGGCCGCTGGGGGGGAGCCATCCCCCCAATCTCTCAAAAAACAGCATTTTGGGGGGATTTCGGCCACGAAACCCGACGTGACCCCCCCCTTTTTTAATTTTTTTTGCCCCCCCCCAGGCTGCCCAAGAAGGACAACCCGCGGCGGGCGCTGTGGCTGGAGAACAGCCGGCGGCGGGACGCGAGCGGGGAGGGCCGCTGGGACCCGGCCTCCAAATACATCTACTTCTGCTCCCAGCACTTCGAGAAGAGCTGCTTCGAGATAGTCGGCTTCAGGTAGCTAACGAGGCGCTTAATTAAGCCGCCTCCTCCCCCAGAGAATGGGCCCTCTTAATTACGGAGCCCCCCGTAATTAAGGACAGCCCCCCCTGCTTTGGTTTAAGGTGGGTTCCTCCAGACCTCCCCCTTCCGTCAGTGGAAATGGTTTGCTCCAACCCATCGCCCCCCCCCTCCGTGCCTCAGTTTCCCATTTTGGGGTCCTGAACCCCCCCCCAGTGCTTTTGGGGGTCCCAGAGATGTGGGGGTTTTGTCACCCCCCCAGGGACTTTGTGGGTGTTGGGTCCCTCTAAAGACACCCCCAGGGCTTTTGGGGGACCCCCTCTGGGTTTTAGATCCCCCCAAAACCTTTCCTAAATCTTCAGGGTCACCCTTAGGACCCCCACCCCAAACCTCTGGGGTCCATGGGTCACCCTGGGAGACCCTAAAACATTTTTTGGGGTCCCCTTTTTACCTCTCCAAGGCTTTGGGGTGCCCTGGTGACCTTACTGGGTTTGGGTTTCCTTGGTGACGCCCCCCCCCCCCCGGGGTTTTGGGACCCTTTAGGGCTGCGGAGCACCTTCAGGTTTTGGGATCCTTATGGGTTTTGGGGTCCCTGTGGGTTTTGGGGTCCCTGTGGGTTTTGGGGTGCCTCGCACTGACCTCCTTGCTCTTCCCCCCTCCACTGCAGTGGCTACCACCGCCTGAAGGAAGGGGCCGTCCCCACCGTCTTCGAGTCGACCTCCCCCAAAACCCCCCGGGACACCAAACCGAAGCTCCCCCCGCCCGACAGCGACACCCCAAAGCCCCCCCGGGCCACCGGGAAGTGGAAGTGAGTCCCGGGACGGGCACCGGGTTTGGGGGGTGACACAGGACACTGCCACCATCTCCCCCCCACCCCATTTAACCCCCCCCTTTTTTCTCCACACAGGCAGGACCCCGCAACATCCCCCCCGGACCCCCCCTTTTCCTCCGACGTCTCCTGCTTCCCCCGAGAAGGCGAAGACCCTGGGGGGGTCCCGGCTCTTCCCGGCCCTTTAGGCGCACGGGGTCCCCTCCCGGACACCCTTTTGGTGGCCACAGGGGACGAAGAAGCCACAGACACCCCCGCCCTCCCTGAAGGTGCCCCCCCGGCACCCCCCAGGCCCGTTTCACCTTCCCTTTACATGCTGAGGCTGCCGCCGCCGGCCGGGGCGTACATCCAGAGCGAGCACAGCTACCAAGTGGGCAGCGCCTTGCTCTGGAAACGCCGCGCCGAAGCCGCCCTGGACGCCCTGGACAAAGCCCAGAGGCAGCTCCAGGCTTGCAAACGCCGAGAGCAGAGGCTGAGGCTGCGGGTGGGCGAGCTGCAGCGAGAGCGACGAGCCCCCCCCGAGGGCCGGAGGGTCCCCAAGGAGCCCCCGCCGCAGGGCGCGGAGCCGCAGGTGCCGGGCGCCGCCGACGGCGGACGGTGAGGGCTCGCCTCCTCTTCCTCGCCGCGGCGCCGCCGGGAAGGTTTGTAAATAAACGAAGCGTTTTCGCCTTTTCTATGAAAAAAAAAAAACAACAACAAGGCGATGGCTCGCTTCTGGGAACGCTGCGGGGGTGGGGGGGGAAAGGACAGCAACACCGAGTGGGGTTTGCTCGCTGATCGGGCAGGAAAGCGTTTTGGGGAGAAATCAGCAGGGTTGGTGAGCTAAACTGGCTCAGCGAGGCCGGTGAGCAGCGGGGTCGGGCGTTTGTTGTGTTGGTCCCCTTTTTTGGGGAGCTCGGGGGTGCTTTCTTGGTCTGGTTTAGGTGCTCAATCTGGCGGAAAAGTGGATCAGGGAGAAATAAATCAGTTTTGCGCCAGATCTGTGGGAAGAACAAAGTGTTTGGGGGCACGATCCGTCTTCAGGGCCAGCCCTTGGGCAAGCAGGAGGCCGGCACCAAGCGAGTGTTCCCCTCCCAGCGATGGGGAGGATTTTGGGGGCACGATCTGAAGGGAAAACCCACAGGTTGGTCCCCAGAAAACATCCCTCGCCATCCAGGCACCCGTCTGGGCCCAAGTAATTATTCCTAAGCCTTTAATTTCCACAGCCAGCACCGTGCGGAGGCACCGGGCACGATGCTAAGAACCAAAACCGGCCTCTCGCCCTCGTCATGCTCCAATGCTGTTAGAAACTATCCTGAAGACAGGTAAAAAAGCCCGATTAGCCCCCAAATCGGCTTCGCCTGTCACCCCGAGGCGCGGCTCCTTCTACAGGTTGATTTTCGCCTCCTGGATGGCAGCGTAGATGTCGGTGTTCATGGGCACGTAGGACTTCTTCTTCTCGTCGCGGAAGAAGAGCGGGTCCTTGATGATGTTGGGGTCAAAGCCTTCTCTGACGAGGTTGCCTTTGCACTGCTTGAAGGTCCCCGTGATCTCCAGGGCTTCCTGTGGGGACAGATGGTGTCAGAAACGGGGACAGGTGACGTTACCGGCGCGGTGTGACCATCATCAGAAATGTGGGGACCCCACTGGGTGTCGCTGGCACGGCACCGTCGTTGGAAAGTGGGGACCAAAATGTTCAACGTGGGGAGTTGTCGGCGCAGGGGGACCCAGGTGACAGCGCTGGAAGGGGTGACCCCAGTGTCACCGTCGCCTTGGGGACCCAGGAGGTGTCTTTGGAAACGGGGCGACCCAAAAGATGTCATCAGAAGTCGGGGACCTTGAGACCATCGTCAGAAAGCCACCCTGGCACGAGGTGGCCCCGACGGCGTCATCAGCTCTGGGTGCCACCACCACCAGAAGCCCCAGCGCCATCGCTGGAAGACGAGAGGCCGAAAACCACCCCCCGGGAAGCCCCCCAGAGCCGGGGCCGCTCACCTGGATCCGCACGAAGCGGGGGGCCGCGTAGCTGGGCAGCGTCTCCTTGGTGAAGGCGTAGAGGTTCTCGCCCTCGAAGCTCATCCCGGGCTTCAGGCGGATGGCTGCCATGCCACACTTCCCCTCGCACCCTGCGGGCAGAGCTGGCAGGTTATTTTGGGCAACCGAGTCTCGTTTTAGCCTTCTTGGTGGCCACTTGGGCTGTTACGGGGAGCTGTTGCGTGCCCAAAGCAACGCTGGGTGCGTATTTTGGGTCAGTTTGTCCCATTTCAGCCCTCGCTGTGACCATCGGGCCATTACGAGGAGACGCGGTGGGTCCAAAACCCCAGGCACTTCTCTGGGGAAACCAAGTCCCCAGTGGCCACGTGGGTCATCGGTTGCCCAAAATAACATCAGATGCTTCTTTTGGGCAACCAAATCCCTCTATACTCTGTGTGGTAGCTGCTTAGACCATTGTGGGGCATGTTGCATGTCCAAAATATCCTGGCTTGGACAACCAGGTCACCCCTTAACCTTCTTGGAGGCTGCTCAGCCCTTCACAGAACCACGCTGTGCCCCCAAACCAATGCCAGACTCTTATTTGGGGTGACTAAATCCTGGTTTTGCTTCCTTGGTGGCCGGTTGGACCATTATGTGGACGTGTTGCGTGCCCAAAACAACATCAGATGCTTATTTTGGGCAACAGAGCCCTGTTTTACTCTTCTTGGACCACTGCAGGAGTAGTTTTGAGCCCAAAACAACACTGGCCTCCTATTTTGGGTCAACAAGTCCTACTTGAGCCTTTTTCCTGGCCGCTCAGAGCAACGTAGCCCACATCACCTGCCTGAAGGATCCCTGGGTGCTTATTTTAGTCCCACTCGCCCCCTGCACCGCCCTGTACTCACCCGGCACGGACACCCCGTAGACGTTGACCTCCTGGATGAAGTTCACCATGGCCAGAGTGGCCTCCACCTCTGTCGTGGCCACGTTCTCCCCTTTCCAGCTATGGAAGCGAAGGGATGAAGCTGTGAGGAGGAGGAATTCGGGCTGGGGGACGGCATCGCCCACGTGGACGTGGGCACGACCACGGTGGAGAGGATTACCGGAAAGTGTCTCCCACACGGTCCTGGAAGTAGACGAATTTTTCGTGGTCCATCATGAGGAGGTCACCGCTGTTGAAGAAGGCGTCGCCTTTGACCAAGACGTCTCTCAAGATCTTCTTCTCGGTCTTCTTGGAGTCGCCCGCGTAGCCGTAGAAGGGGGTGTTCTTGGTGATTTTGATGACCAGCAGCCCCGTCTCACCTTCGGGGAGGGAGAGGAGGGTTGGGGCCAGTCAGCAAAGTGCCTTGGGGCTGGAGAACGTCATCCCCATGCCCCAAAACGGGGATGCTGCCGTTTTCCTTGGTCCTTTTCTGGTGCCACCAAGGCGATGGTGATAAAGACCAAGAGCTGGCTTTGATGGATCTCCACCCTCTGTTGTCTCTCCCCTGCCAAAAAGGCCCTCGCGAGGCTCATCTCTTCTTACCGGGCCGGACGCGGATGCAGAGTCCTCGCTCGTCGCGTACGGGTTCGTCCTCCTCCACGTTGTACTTGATCAGCTCAAAGGGAGCGAAGCTCTGGAGGGCAGAGGAGGAGAAATCGGCGTGCAGAAGAGAAACACGGGATAAAAAAGGGTGGGAGGACATCTTTGCTTACAGCGTCCGTCGTTACCCACTTGTTAAAACCCATGGAGCCCACCACACCCAATCCCAACATCTTGCAGAGCCTCGTGTTCCGTCCGAACTGATCCCACATTTATATTTAATTAAGATTTAATCAAACACGTTCAACTGCTCGCCAAGCTCACCCACCGTGCCTTTCCAATGAAAGGTCTGGGGGAGAACGCTGAGAGCTGCAGCTGGGGGAAAAGGGTGGAAAAAAATAGTTTTGCAGCTTTTGCTCAACATGGTTGTGGCTGGAGACCAAGAATTGAGACCAGGTGGCCTTTCTTGGGGCTATGAAGATGTCCACGTCACCACAGGCCCTCCAAAAAATGGCTTTTGAGTCGGTGCTGCTGAGTCCGTGTTTGCCAGTGGGGTGGAAGGGATTTCTTTTGGACGCGAAGAGGAGATATCAAAGATCCCACTCTTGTATGAACCCAACGTGATGGACTGTTGAGTCAATACCGGCCAACGAGGTGGAGGGGACTCCTTTTGGACGTGAAGAGGGGATCTGGAAGATCCCGCTCTTGCGTGAACCCAACCTGGTGGATGTTGTTGGTTTCTCCAGGTTGGTCGCTATGAGGAGGGCAACCAAGAGATTCCCACTCTTGGGTCAACCCAACTTGAGGGCCAGCATTGGCTTCCCCAAGGCCATCTGCGTTTGTTCCCTGCCATCGTCACCGCTGGTGGCTCACCTTGAGGAACGGATTCGCTCTGCCCACGGCCCCGATCTTGCCGGTGTAGTTGATGAAGCCGGCGTTGCCCTCGGTGGCCCCGTAAAACTCCCAGATGGAGATGGGCCCGAAGCGCTGGAGGAACTCCTTCCACACCTCCGCCCGCAGGCCGTTGCCCACAGCCAAACGCACCCCGTGCTTCTGGTCGTTGTCACGCTGCCAAGGGAAAAACCATCTCAGCACCCGCCCCGTGGCGTCACGTCCCCCCCGGGGGTGAATTTCGGGCCTCACCTTGGGCGTGTTGCAGAGGTAGCGCATGAGCTCGCCCACGTACTGGATGACGGTGACGTTGTAGCGGCGGCAGTCGTCCCAGAACTGGGAGGCGGAGAATTTGGAACGCAGGACGCAGGTGGCTCCTGCGGGGACACGGTGGGGTGATGGTTCCCTCCTCTTTTCCCTCTTTTTTTTTCCATTAATCCTTCCATCCATCCTTTCGTCTTTCTTTATCCCTCCCACATTCACCCATTATCTATGACCTCTTTCCTTTTCTGTTGTCTCTTCGTTCCTCTTTCTTTCCTTCCCCATCCTCACTTTTTTTGTCATCTGTCATCCCATCCATCCCCCCACTGCTCCATTTATCACTGTAAATATCTCTCCTTTTCTCCCCTCCACCCTTGCACGTTTTTCCATCATCCTTCAGTCCATCTCCAGAAGACAAATTTCCATTGATCCATCTCCATTAAAGCAGCCACGTGTTCATCCCCAGCCTTACATTTATCTTATCCATCCCTAAAAAATATCCACCACCACAAAGCAGCCATCCATCCATTTCCATAAGCACATCCATCTCTAGAAAACATCTATGTCCTCCAGAAAATATTAATTCATATCTAGAAATCATACCTCCATCTCCGTATAAATCTATCCATCTCCAGAAAACATCCACGTGTCCTTCATAATGCATCCATCTGTCCATCCAGCTCCATAAAACGTCCATCCAACTCCATAAAACATCCATCCAGCTCCATAAAACATCTATCCAACTCCATAAAACATTCATCCATCCATCCATCCATCCATCCATCCATCCATCCATCCATCCATCCATCCATCCATCCATCCATCCATCCATCCATCCATCCCCTATCTCCAGACATTCCCCTCCCCATTTTTATCCCCTCTCTCCCTCCTCTTCCTTCTCCCCACCCATTTCTCCATCCGTCCATCCGTCCATCCCTGTCTGTCCGTCCTCCCCCCACGCGGGCCGTGGGGTACGTACCCATCTCCAGGCACCCTCCCACCCCGATGAGCAGCCCGGCCGAGTGGTAGAGCGGCAGCGTGGTGTAGACGTGGTCGGTGCCCCGTATCCCGCAGATCCGGCCCAGGCTGGCCACCATCAGCAGCTTCTGCTCCGTGATCACCGCCGCTTTGGGCAGCCCTGGGGGTGGGAAACGTCCTCCGTGGAGGCGCCCACGTGGGATGGGAGGGCGAGACCCTTGCCTCGGGGTGCTGGGTCTCTGTCCCTAAAGGCCTCGTGTGGTGGTTGGGGTGGGATCTGGTCCTACCGAGGACGTCCTGTCCTCCCTGTCCCAACGGGGACATGGTGGCTCGCCATCCTTGGGGACACCCAACCCTCACGGGGAACCAAGCCCAGCCGGACTCAGGACACTCAGGATTGCAGAAAAGACCCCACAAGACCCCACCAGCCTCCCCGGTGTCCCCCACACCATCTTGCCCACCCCTCCAGCTCCTCGCCCATGGCACCCCAACCCTCCCAGATGCCGTTCTCCAGGGAGGAGACCCCCCCGAGGCCTCACCGGTGGTGCCGGAGGTGTAGATGTAGATGGCCTTGGAGGTGGCGGTGATGCCGGCGCGGTAGTGGCTGGGCAGGGGCTTGTCGGAGGCCGCCTCGATGGCTGGCAGCAGGGCCTCGACACCCGGCGTGGGCGACTTGGAGCTCAGGTAGAAGACCTTGATGCCGTCACGCTGCAGGGCTGGCAGCACCTCCTCCAGGGCGTCCTGGAGCTCTGCGGGGACAAGGGGGCATAGTCCAGGGTGAGGAGGTCCCCAAATCGGGGGGGTGCTCTGAGCATCCATGAAGGGAACCGAAAGAGCACAAAATGGGTGCTCTGTGTACCCCAAGTGGGTGCCCTGGTTGGATGGGCACCCAGGGCATCATGGTTGGGTTCCTCAATGATCCCAAGTGAGCTCCCAATGGATCCCAAATGGACACCTTGATCATATGGGCACCCAGGACATCGTGATTGGGTTCCCCAATAATCCCAGGTGGGCTCCCAATGGACCCCAAATGGACACCTTGATCATATGGGTACCAAGAGCATCGTGGTTGGGTTCCCCAATGACCCTAGGTGGGCACTCAATGGACCCCAAATGGACACCTTGGTGAGATGGGCACCCAGGGTATCATGGCTGGGTTCCCCAATGATCCCAGGTGGGCACCCAATGGACCCCAAATGGACACCTTGATCATATGGGCACCCAGGACATTGTGGTTGGGCTCCCCAATGATCCCAGGTGGGCTCCCAATGGGCACCTTGATCATAATGGGAACCCTGGGCAGCCCAAATGAGCACCCCAAGGACCCCAACTGGGCACCCAAAGCATCCCAAAAGGGCACCCGGTGCACCCCAAATGGGGACCTCAGTTGGATGGGCACCCTGGCTGGGTGCCTCAAGGATCCCAGCTGGGCACCCCAATAGGACCAGCACCTACAGTGCCCCATACAAGAGCCCCGAGGATCCCAGCAGGGCACCCAAAGCACCCCAAAAAGGGCACCCTGAGCATCCCAATGGGTGCCCCAAGCAAGTATGTACACGTGAGTGTTTTCTTCCTGCCTCCCACTCCCAAAAACGTCCTTGTGATGGAAACAAAAGGACCTTTGGCCCCGGCAACGATCTGGCAATAATTAACCTGTAGCCTTGGCACGGCCAGTGCACCCCACGACAATGACCAAGGCTTGGGGGTGCACACGCGTGAGCAAAGGGCTGCGGCCGTGGCCACGCCTGGGCGTGCAAACATGTGGCCCCGTGTGAATGACCTCTTGCACGCTTCCACGCCCTGCACAAACAGCAGCCACCCACGCACGTGATGTGTGGAGCAACACAGGCACACGTGCAAGAGCAGCTAGGGGCACTGACAGGCGTGCAAATGCATGTACAGCCACTGACAGGCGTGCAGTCATGCAGAGTCACACGTGTGGCACACGCCAGTTCACGCACAGACACGTGCAGGCAACAGCACGTGCAAATCTGTGCACGTGCAAACGTGCACAGCCACTGACATGCGTGCAAGTCCACGCATGGACGCTGACAGGTGTCATGCAGGGACACCAACACGCGTGCAGACACACACGCAGAGGCACTGACACTCAAATTCATGCATAGACACATGCACGTGTGCAAATCCGTGAGCAGACACATGCAGCCACTGATGCACATGCACATAAATGCGGTCACACGCATGCAAACACGCACGGACACTGACATGCGTGCAAGTCCATGCACAGCCACTGACACGTGCAAACATACACGGACACACATGCCTAAAAATCCATGCACAGCCACTGACAAGCCTGCAAATCCATGCACAGCCACTGACACGCCTCAAAATCCATGCACAGCCCCCGACACGCCTCAAAATCCATGCCCAGCCACCATCACACATTGCACTTGCACGCAGGACCCCCAACAAGCACGCAGCCCACACTTGCAGCACACCAACGCGTGCAACCCCTGCACGAAGCTGCACAAGCAGCAGCAGCAGACCCCCCCCAGCCTTTTCACACACCCCCCCAAGGGCACCACTCACCGGTGCTGGCGAGCACGAAGGTGGCCTGAGCAGCAGCGAGCGCGTGCAGCAGCGCCTGGCCCCGCACGTTGCAGTTGAGGCACGCCATGGAGCAGCCCAGCTTGGCCAACGCCAACCATGTCCAGACGTAGGTGGGCTCGTTGGGGAGGAAAACGGCCACGGTCTGGCCCGGCTTCAAGCCCAAACGCTGGGAGAAGGCGTGGGCAGCGCGGCTGCTGCGTTGCTCCACGTCCCGGTAGGTGTAGACGTCGTCCTGGAACAGCAGCAGGGGACGGTGGGGCTGGCGTCGAGCGTGCTCCTGGAACACCTCGAGGAGGGTGACGGCGGGACGCCGGGACAGGCGGCGATGACAGCGCGCCGCAGCCCCCCCCAAGGCCAAGAAGGCTCCCAGGTCCTCCCAGAGGAAGGGGAACAAGCGGTCCCGCAGGAGCAGAAGCAGCAGCAGCAGCCCGGCCACCGCCGCCGTGACCACCCCCAGCATGGTCACCCCGCGGCGCTGGGCTCTGCAGGGCAAGGTCCGCCGCCCGCGCGCACCTTGCCCCGGCGCGTTTGCCCCTGGGTTGGTTTTGTTTTTCTTTCTTCTTTTTTTTTTTTTTTTTTTTTTTCTTCTTTGCCTTTGCCTTTTGCTTTTTTTTTTTTTTTTTTTTTTTTTTTTTTTTTTTTTTCCCTCTTCCCTCCCCCGGCGCCGCCCCGCGCCCTGCCTAGGGTTGAAGGGTGTGGAGCGGCACCGCGGGGGCGGCTTGCGTCAGCGGGTCCCTCGTCCGTCCGTCCGTCCGTCCGTCCCTTGTCCGTCCGTCTGCGGCACCCGCTCCTGGAGCCGCGTCTGCTGAGCCGAACGGGTGTGGAAATATCAAGTGTCCGTCTGTCCCTCCTGGCCGTCCTCCCATGCACCTGCTCTTGGTTTTGGGTTACCGGCTGGGTTTTCCCCGGAGGCAGCGATGGGAGGGGAGCTCTGCCAACCCCCAAAGCCTCCAGCCAGTTCCTAAAGCCTCTATCCAGACCCCCAAACCTCCATCAATCCCCCCAAACCTCCATCAATCCCCCCAAACCTCCATCAATCCCCCCAAAACCTCCATCAATCCCCCCAAAACCTCCATCAATCCCCTAAAGCCTCCATCCTGTCCCCAAAGCCTCCATCCAGTCCCCAAAACCTCCATCCAGCCCCTACACCTTCCATCAAGCCCCTAAAGCTCCCATCCAGCCTCCGTCCACCCTTCTAAAGCCTCTCTCCAGCCCCCAAAGCCTCCATCCAACCCCTAAAGCACCCATACAGCCCCCAAGGTCTCCATCCAGCCCCTAAAGGACCCATTGAGCTCCTAAACCTTCCACTGAGCCCCCTAAAGCCTCCAGTGAGCCCCCAAAACCTCCATCAGTCCCCCCCAGCCTCCATAAATCCCCCACAGCCTCCATAAATCCCCCAAAGCCTCCATAAATCCCCCAAAGCCTCCATAAATCCCCTAAAGCCTCATAAATCCCCCACAGCCTCCACCCAAACCCCATTTCCCTTCTCATTATGAAAAGGGACAACAGGCACTCTCAGCCTTCCCCTTACCGCTGTTCCCATGCAGAACCCTCCCACCCCCAAATCTTCTCATTTTCCCCCCAGTTTCTTGCAAACCCGGCTGCATTTTCAGCCCTGGCCGGGCGGGACCGGCCCCATTTCACCACCCCACAACCCCCAGTCCGAACGGTGACAAAAATCACGTTTTCTTTCATCACCAGACCAGGAAAAAAAAAAAAAAAAAAAAAAAAAAAAAAAAAAAAACCACTAAAAACCCAACAACGACAACCAAAATGCCCCAAGCTATGCCCCAAGCTCTGCCATTTAAATCCCATTTAAATCTTTAAGCTGGGTGTGGGCGCCCAGCAAGCCGTATCTTGAAGGGTTATTTCACCTCTCTGCTAATTAATAGTAATCAAAAAGCAACCAGCAAGCAGGTTCAGCACAACCTCACCGCTGTGTCACTCACCTTCAGCCCTGATTTGCAACCCTGGCTGCTCGCTCGTCGTAAAATTATTATGGGGTCGAAGGGTTTTTGGCAACGTGGGTGAAACGTGCCGGGCGGTGCTCGAGGTTTTGCAACCCGGGGCCGTCGCCCACACGGCTCCGGGTGTGGATCCATCACCTGCAGTCCCCTGGGGTTGGTTTGGTTGGGTTGAGGTGGAGAAAGCATCCAGAAATGGGAATCCTGGCCCAAAAGGTAGGAGAAAAGCATCCGGAATTGGGAATCCTTCCCCCCAAAAGGCAGGATGAAACCATCCAGAACTGGGAATCCTTTCTCGAGAGGTAGGGTAAAATGGTCCGGAATTGGAAATCTTTCCCCCAAAAGTGGGATAAAAAACCTCCAGAACTGGGAATCCTTCCCAAAACACAGGATAAATGGTCCAGAAATGGGAATACTTCCCCAAAAGGCAGGATAAAGCCATCCAGAACTGGGAATCCTTCCTCAAAAGCTAGGAGAAAACCTCCAGAATTGGGAATCCTTCCCCCCAAAAAAGGATAAAATGCTCTGGAATTGGGAATCCTTCCCAAAACACAGGATAAAATGGTCGAGAATTGGGAATCCTCACCCAAAAAAAGTAGGATAAAACAATTCAGATTTGGAAATCCTTGAGCACCCCCTGGGGCTCCCTATGGACCCCCCCTGCTGTGGCCGAGGGGATGAGTGGGGGTCCCTCGGGGGTCCCTGCTGTCCCCTGAGGGTGTCCCCAAATTCTTGGGGGCTCCCCAATGGCCCTGAGAATTTGGGGTCCCCCAGGAGTCCCCAGGAGGAACCCCATTGCCCCCCAATCTCCCCCTCTCATGGGACCCCCCCGGGGAACCCCAAACCCTGCCCAAGGGGACCCCGAGGCACCCCAAACCTTACCCAACCCACCCCAGCTCCATGGGCACCCCCAAATCCCACCCGTGGGGACCCCCAGATCTGCACCACCGGCACCCCCAGACCCCAAACTGAGCCCCCTCCAAGCCCCAAACACCCCCCAGGCCCCGTGGGCACCCCCAAACCCCACCCATGGGGACCCCAGAGCACACAGAGCCCCCCCTGATTCAAGGGAACCCCCCCGGAGACGCCCCAGACCCCACAGGCACCCCCAAAATTTGTGGTCCCCAAAGTGGGGGGGGTGGCACAGTGGCACAATGCACCCCAGGAGGATTTGGGGGGGCTCTGGGTGGGGATTTTGGGGGGCGCCAAGCAGGATTTGGGGGTCCCAGGGTGCACATTTTTGGGTTGGGGGTTAACGTGCGGGATTGGGGAGAGTTTAGGGGGTCCCAAGAAGGACTGGGGGGGGGGGGATGTCCAAAGAAGGACTGGGGAGTCCCAGGGGGGTGTTTTTGTGTTTTGGGGGGCACCACGGAGGATTTGGGGTTGTTACCATGAGGGGATTTAGGGGTCTAGTGGGGAACAGGGGGACCCAGACCGGGGAATTTGGGGTCTGCTCCCCCTCCCCATGTGCCCCCCAAGAACGACGCGGGGATCCCCAACTGGGACTGGGCCTTTATTGGAGTGGGGGGCACTGGGGGGGCAGGGGGGGGCGTCAGTGGGGTCCCCCAGCGCCCACCTCGGCGTAGATAATGGGGGGCTGGGGGGCGGCGAGCACCCGCGGGGGGCTGGGGGCCGGGGGGCGCAGGTCCGCGTAGGTCAGGCACTCGCTGTCCTCCTGGGGCCATAGGACACGGGGGGGCACCTGGGGGGACAAGCAGGGTGACACAGGGGGGTCCCCAAAATCCTGAGGGGGGCATCCCCATGGGTGGTGCTTGGGGGTCCTGCTACTCAATTTGGGGGCGCCTGTGGGGTCTGGGGGCTCTCCAGGGGGGGTTCCTTTGGGTGAAGGAGGGGGCTCTGCGTGCTCTGGGGTCCCCATGGGTGGGGGTTTGGGGGTGCCCATGGGGTCTGGGGGGTGTTTGGGGCTTGGAGGGGGCTCAGTTTGGGGTCTGGGGGTGCCGGTGGTGCAGATCTGGGGGTCCCCACGGGTGGGATTTGGGGGTGCCCATGGAGTTGGGGTGGGTTGGGTAAGGTTTGGGGTGCCTCGGGGTCCCCTTGGGCAGGGTTTGGGGTTTCCCGGGGGGAGTCTGAGGGGGGGTCTCATTGGGTAGGTTGGGATTTGGGGTCCCGTCGGGGGGGGGCGCCCTACCCAGGCACTCACCTGGAGCTCCGTGGCCCCCAGCCCCTGGGGGAAGGCACCTAAAAGGGGGGAGCAGGAGTTTATGGGGTGGGGACACATATGGGGACACAGCCCCCCCACCCCAAACCCTCAGGGCCATTGGGGAGCCCCCAGGGGGTTGGGGACACCCCCAGGGGACAGCAGGGACCCCCACTCATCCCCTCAACCACAGCAGGGGGGGAGCCCATAGGGAGCCCCAGGGGGTGCTCGGGGACTGGGGGGGGGGGCTATGGGGGACCCCAGGAACACAGGTGACACATTTGGGGTGGGGGGGGTGTCCCCCAGCCATTTAACCCCTTCCCTGCCACGGCTCTCACCGCTCCGTGTCCGGTGTCTCCGGGTGGTGAGGAGGAAGAAGAGGCCGAGGCTGAAGATGAGGGCGGCAGCAGCAGCGCAGCCCCCCCCCACGGCCACAAGCAGGGTCCTCCGGGACCCCCCCTCGGTGCCTGTGGGGGCCCAGAGGCTGCGGTGTCCTCACCCCCAACCGTCCCCGGAGATGGGAAGTGGTGACACAGCCACCCATGGGTGACGCTGGGGGGGGGGGGAACCTCAGCACCTAAATGGGGAGGGGAAAAGGGGGGGGGCTCCCCCTTACCTTGGGGTGCTCCAGAAGCCGGTGTCACCTCCAGTGTCACCTTGTCCCCAAGGGGTGAGGACAGAAAGGGGTACCCATGGGGGCTGTAGGAGCACCTATAGGTGCCGGCGTCGGCTGGGGTCACCCCGAGGAGGGGGAAGGTGGCCATGGCCCCCTCGTGGGGGTCCTGGCGCTGGGTGGGGGGCGAGCACCCGTCCCTATGCAGGAGGAAGGTGGCCCCATGGGATGCCCAGCACTGGATGGTGACGTTGGTCCCCGTCTCCACGCGTCTGCTAGGGCTCAGCATCGTCCCCGGAGGGGGGTAGGTGTCATCTGCATGGGGAAGGGACAGAGATGGGACACCCGTGGGGACAGGGGGGCACCCCTGGGCGTCGGGGCAGCCCCGGGGGCACCCCCTTGTCCCCCTCACCCGTCACCAACAGCTCCACGGGGTCACTCAGCGCTGACATCTTTCTCTCCTTGTCCTCGTACTGGCACCGGTACGTCCCCATGTGTCCCCACTCTATGGCCTCGAAGACGAACTCGGCCGTGTTCTGCTCCCCAGTGCTGTACTGGTGCTGAATCCAGGCTTCGTTCTGATAGAGCAGGACCTGGAGAGCCGGCCGGGGCAGGTGGCACCGCAGGGTGACATTGTCCCCCAGGGCCACCCTGTTGCAGGGGTGCAGCGAGAGGAGGGGTTGGCGCGCTGGGATGGGGACAGCAGCAGTGAGACCCCCGTCCCCTGCCCCGTGTCCCCCTACCCCATCGCTGTCCCCGTCCCCCCTGTTCCCAAACTCACGGTGCTGCGCCCTGCTGCGTGCCGCCAGCCACCAGCCTGCAAGGGACACGGGGGCTGTGGAACACAGGGCCACCAAACTGTCCCCCCCTCCCAGCACCGCGTCCCCGTGTCACTCACTGAGGATGAAAGCCACCACCATTGGTGCCATGAGGCGGGAGCAGCTTGGGGACGGCGGCACTGGGAGGCACTGGGAGGCACTGGGAGGCACTGGGAGCCCCTACAAGGCTGCACCCGGTTGTCCCACCACCACTGAGAGCAGAAGAGCGAGTGGCGCAGGGAGTGGCCACTCTCAGTTCCCCTTGGGGACAGGAAAATGTTGCACTTGTCCCCAAGAAGGGGGTGGCTTGATGGGGTGAAACCCCTTGGGTGCCACACGTGGTCTGTGATGGGGTGTCACACGCTGTCCCTAAGGACAGCTGCTGGGTGTCCCGTGCTGGGTGTCCCACGGTGTTGTCAAACCCAGGACACCACCGGGGTGCCCTACAGGGGACGTCACCTGCGGTCCCCAAGGCGTGGTGGCATCCAGGCTCTGTCCCCAGCGCCTTATGCCACCGCACGCAGTCCCCTGGGAGCTTCCCTCTGCTGTCCCCAAGGGCCAGGAGCGGGGTCCCCTCACCCCAGGGCCCACCCAGAACCAAAGACGGCGCCGCCCGCAAAAATGCTGCAAGGTCCCACCGAGATTTGAACTCGGATCGCTGGATTCAGAGTCCAGAGTGCTAACCATTACACCATGGGACCGGCCCGCGCGGGCAGCCCCGCCAGGCCCCTCACGGCTCCACCGCCCGCGGAGCCTCCGCCGCTAAAGGAGCCCGGCCCCGGGCTGCGGGGGCCGCGGGAGCCGGGTTGGGGCGAGGAGGGATGAGGGCAGGGACCCGGGGAGGCCACCGGCAAAATAATTCTGGTCGCCCGAACAGGGACTTGAACCCTGGACCCTCAGATTAAAAGTCTGATGCTCTGCCGACTGAGCTATCCGGGCTCTTATTCAACGGTTCCTATCGCCTCCTCATGAGTTTTAGAGAGTTCTGGATGTAATGCTGAATACTTTGGGTAGAGGTGTTTTGGTGATTCTCTGGAAATGTGAAGCGTGGAGCAGAGGCAGGTGGCGGTACGGGATGCTCGGAGTGAAAGCGGTGGGAACGCTCAGGCAGGGCACGAGTGCGCCTTGGAGTTCAGGCAGGGAAAAGGGAAAAAAAAAAAAACATTTCTGTGTTCGGTGGGAAGAGGACACGGCGCATAAGGATTTGAAGGGGAAAAGGAAAAAGGTTCCACGGTTGGCGAGCGGAGCGGGGAAAACTGACGGGAAACCGACCCCGACACCGCACCGGGCCGCGCTGCTGGGGGCGCTGGGCGGAGCTTCGTTATATAGGCCGGGGGCGGACCTGAGTGAGAACCGCCCCTTCCAGCTCCCGCCTCCCGGCCTCTCTCTAACCAATGGGAAGGCCGCCGGCTTGCGGAGCGGCCAATCACAGCCCAGCACCAGCGTTGGGCGGTGAAGCCGCCTTTAGGCCTTCGAGCCGCGGCCGGAGCCCGGCGCTCGGGCAGCCCGGAATGCTTCTGTCCGCTAAATAACGACTGAATAAATTTTAAAACCTTAATTTTTTAGGCTTTTTTTATAAGACGGTAAGGCGAACCAGCTGCTTCCTCTTAACACCATTGAATGCTTGTATCGAGGTAGAAAAAGCTTTAATAAGTTTAAAAAAAAAAAAAAAAAAACTTGGTTATACAACTTAAATTTCTGTACGCAACGCACGGGAAGAAGCAAGGAGTGCAGCCCGAACAGAAGCCATCGCCGCCTCGCCGTGGAACTTTGCCCCAAACGCTCTCTTCGCTCCACCGCCGAACCCCGCACCCTGGCCCCCTCCCCGCAACCCACCCCCCTTTATAAGCTCCGGTCGCCGCTCAGCGTGCTCGCTGATTGGCCAATGCCTCTACGCCCCGCCCACCACGAAGAAACGCCGCTCAAAAGCTCCGCCTGCAGTCCCATCTGCGGCGCTGCTCTCCTATTGGTCCTTCCAGGGAGAGGCAGCGTAACCAATAGAAAGGTGCCGTTTCGATCCGCTGCAGGGTATAAAAGAGCAGGGCCGGGGCGCGGCGCTCTCAGTCGCGGTGTGAGCGGGGTGCAGGAGATGTCGGGGCGCGGGAAGCAGGGGGGCAAGGCCCGGGCTAAGGCCAAGTCGCGATCGTCCCGCGCCGGTCTCCAGTTCCCCGTGGGCCGCGTGCATCGCCTGCTGCGCAAGGGGAACTACGCTGAGCGCGTGGGGGCCGGTGCCCCCGTTTACCTGGCTGCTGTCATGGAGTATTTGACAGCTGAGATCCTGGAGCTGGCAGGTAACGCTGCTCGGGACAACAAGAAGACGCGCATCATCCCCCGGCACCTGCAGCTCGCTGTGCGCAACGACGAGGAGCTCAACAAGCTGCTGGGGGGTGTCACCATCGCCCAGGGTGGTGTCCTGCCCAATATCCAGGCTGTGCTGCTGCCCAAGAAAACTGAGAGCCACAAGGCCAAGGGCAAGTGAGGCAGCAGCAAGCGGATTTGTGAAGGAATCTTGAGATCTTTCTCTTTAAACCCAAAGGCTCTTTTAAGAGCCACCCACTGCATCAGGAAAAGAGCTGGAAGATCAGGGTGAGCTGTGTTTGGGGTCAGGTGTGATGTGCTGAAATCTGGAAGCACATTTTATTTAGCAAGTCCTGAAATAACACTGCTTGTGCTGGGGGAATAAATTGCTTTAGGATTAAATGATTTGGAGCATGCTTGAATGCAGGTGATGCAGAGACCTTCAGGATGAAGGGTAAATGGTGCCCCCGGGAAAACCCCCTTGTTTTCAGGCACAGCCACTGTGTTCCTGTTTTGCATCCTTCTAAAGTGGCTTTAAATTGATTTGTAATGAGCATCTCAGGGCTGATATCTTAATTAATCCTCCCTCAGGTGGAGCCTTCCCCTGCCCTACTGCCTACAACAGGGAAGGCAGGCTGAGATAGGGAACTCACACCCTGGTGAATAAATCATTACCACCCTAAAGCATTAAAAGCCCTTATTAACAACCCCCAAGGGAGCACCTCCTACAAATAAAGACCCAAACGTGTGGGTGGCCCCAAAGGGGGGGGGGGGCTGTTAGGGTGAAAATGAGGCCAGGGTCCCTCCCTCATTTAGAGCTGGTGCAGCAGTCACTATGGGGCTTTGTGATGGCTGTTCCGGGGTGCACCTGCTCCAGTCCCCCATACACTTAAGATGGAGCAGCTCGGCTTGCGGCTGCGCCGCCGCTTCTCGTCTCCTTTCTTCGCCCTTTCCGTCCCCGCCTTCTTCGAGGCGGGCGCCGGGACCCGGGGGAAGCGCGGGTGCCGCTCGCACAGAGACGTTATGCAAATGAGGGCTCCATTTGACGAGCTCTCATGGGCTGAAAGGGCACCACGCGGCGCAGTTCATCCCGGAGTCCCACCGACCACACCAATGAAGCGGCTCCAAAGTGTACGCGCTGATTGGTTCGCTGAGGAATCCATTTGACCAATGGCTGTGCGCCGTTTGCATCCCGTCGCACGGCTGAAACCCACCCCAAAGCTTTCCTTATGGGTTATGTCTTTAAGGGCGCCGCATTTACAGGCTGTGGCGAGTTACCAAAGGCCTAGAGCAGAGGATGAAATTGTAACTGTATTTATACACACTTCCCCCCCGCAAAACCACATCTCAGTTCACCTCTTCATATTCTACTATTCTTTTTTTTTTTTCTTTTGCTACCTGCACTGCATACAGGCAGGGTCACTATGGGCCAGTCTAGACCCCCAGCTCATTGCCACACAACAGTAGTGACTGTAAGCAAGGAATACGGAAAATCAAAGCACAGCAGCTCAGAATTACCCTGCTCATGTTATGTTACAGGAAGAACTCTCGTTTTCCCCAGATAAAAACTATGGGATGCAAACAGCAACATGAGGGTTTCATTCCCCAGCAAAACCCAAAACTAGATCTATCCAAAGGAAAAAAAAAACTGTTAATGGATAATCTATTACACATCCTTAAAAAAAATCTTTTCTATAAGTAACGCTATTTTAGCACCTCGAAGAAGCTTCATTGAATTGACTTTAAGTAATTCTGACCGGTTTCTTTGTAGAAAGGTCTCCATGAAACCTTAAAAAAGAGAAACCAAGGGCAAAATTTACTCCCACCGCACACAGTCTACCTGTATGCATCTAGCATTAAAATAGAAATAAAGAAAAAAGCCGCCTATGGAAACAGAAGGCTCTCTAGGAAACAGAACAAAGCCTCCCTCATTCACCCTCCCCAGCAGCACCACCCCCAGCCTTTTGAAGTCTCTGGTCGGACCTGATTGAAACCCGCACCGCAGCTCCCTGTACTCAACCCACCCTGCAGTGACGTTTCCTCCCGTGCGGACCAATCGGAGCAGGGCAGCGGTTTGAATGCGATGTTCGCGCCCGGGCTCGGTAGGATCCCAGCACCATGGGCTCAGCAAACCCCCCCCCAACCTGGCGTTTATCGGCTTCCTATAATCTGGCAGCAACCCTATAACTGCAGCCCCTAAAGCAGATTCCACTAGCAAATAGAAAACAACGTATTTCAAAAATATTTTGTAAAATATCACTTCTTTAAAGCTATCTCCGAACCTTACACTCGATAAGGCAAGCTACCATAATCCACAAGAAAATATCGTGGGTATCTCAGAAGCAATAGCAGCTCTTTTGGAAGAGGGTGGGTGGCTCTGAAAAGAGCCGTTGGGTTTTGAGTTGAGCTGAACACATCCTGCAGCTGGGTCCAGGCGATTTACTTGGAGCTGGTGTACTTGGTGACTGCCTTGGTACCTTCAGAGACAGCGTGCTTGGCCAGCTCACCAGGCAGCAACAGCCGCACAGCAGTCTGGATCTCCCGGGAGGTGATGGTGGAGCGCTTGTTGTAATGCGCCAGGCGCGAAGCCTCACCCGCGATGCGCTCAAAGATGTCGTTGACAAAGGAATTCATGATCCCCATGGCCTTAGAGGAGATGCCCGTGTCAGGGTGCACCTGCTTCAGCACCTTGTACACGTAGATGGAATAGCTCTCCTTGCGGCTGCGCCGCCGCTTCTTGTCGCCCTTCTTCTGGGTCTTGGTCACCGCCTTCTTAGAGCCCTTCTTAGGGGCGGGCGCTGACTTAGCGGGTTCAGGCATCGCGCTCTTGCTCCGGTCACCTCTGCCACCAGAAAGCCAAAGAACGAATGAAGGCGAGGAGCCGGCGGGGCCGTTTTTATACCGGCCTTATGCAAATGAGCGGCTCTAGCTCTGCGCGTTCCTATTGGCTGAGACGGAGCAGCCGGCACGCGCAGGGGAACACCCTGCATGCAAATACAGCGGCTCCAGAAGGAGGGCTCTGATTGGTCAGTAAGGGTTTGCTTGCCGGCCAATCGGATCGCGCCTTTTGGATCCCTCCGCGCCCATCAATTGCATGGGAAAAGCGGGAACTGTGCTGCACGCTTTGTGCCGGGGCGCAGCCGCCACTTGGGGCTCCAGCAAGCACCGAGGGCGGCGCCCCGCGGGTTCCCCGTGGGCACTGCCGAAGGTTACCGGAACGATCGTTCCTTAGGGACGGGAACACGGCGCTGAAACCGCTCCGGTGCGGTTTATCCCGGGGCCGCCCGGTTACTTTAAGGAGCAGCCCCGGCGGGGCGTTCCGCAGGAGCGGGGCAGGGAAACGGCTCCGGAGCTGCTCGGAGCGGGGCCCCGCGGGGCCGGGAGCGCTCCCGGCTGCTGCACGGAGCCGCCACCGGAGGCATCGGCGCCCTCCCCTGCAGGCTCCGCCCCTCCCTCACGAGGCAGCCAATCGGCGCCGAGCGCGCGGAATTCAAACCGGCTCCCTTCTCCGGGCTGCATACGCGCGACCAATGGGGAAGCGCGGCGCTCTCCTGCCACACCAGCAGGTGCGCGCGCAGCCAATCAGGATCGAGGCGGGGCTATAAAGGGCGGCGGTGGGGACAGTGGGGCTCAAATGGGGGCTGGGGTCGCGTGGCTGTGGGGGTGTCGCCTCCATCACGAGCAGTAGCGTGCTGGTGCGTGGGGATCCGCCATACAAATACTATTATTCTGCTACTTTAAGGTCCTTTATTTAAGGTCATTTACCTTCTTTTTCAGTGCTTTAAATTATCGAATAACAGGCGCATTGGTGGTTCAGTGGTAGAATTCTCGCCTGCCACGCGGGAGGCCCGGGTTCGATTCCCGGCCAATGCATCAAGCTCTTTTTCCACGTTTTTATCAACCCGAAGCCTCACTGTAGGCAGTACTCGCAGGAGTGCCTGCGCCTTATCCCTTTTCACCAAACCTATGTTTTAGCATTTTTTGAGCCGAACGGCCAGCGCAGAGGAAATAGATTTCAGTGGGAAAGAGCCAAAAGAGTGAAATACTTTAGGGGAAAAAAAAAAAAAAGAGAGAGAGAGGTGGGAGAAAATAACTCTTGCGTCCCTGGGTGGGCTCGAACCACCAACCTTTCGGTTAACAGCCGAACGCGCTAACCGATTGCGCCACAGAGACCCGCGGTGCCGGCTCTGTCGGCTGCGGCTCCGCTGGGTGAAGGATGCTGATGCCTTGGAAAATTGTACAGGGAGAGGTGCAGAAGAAAGGGGGGGGACATGAGAAAGAAAGGGATTCCCCCTTCGGCAACTGTAGCGGCATCTTCACCTGGAAAAAATGAGGAGTTTGGAAAGTTGCGTGTGGGGGAGGAATTGTAGGTGTAAAATAAATAAAAGGGGGGGGACCCTTTGCTTGCCTTTAGGTGTAGTGGGGGCTCAGCTATAGGGAACCCCACGTGTGCCCCCAGATTTCCAAGGGGAATCCCCCCCACCCCCATTTACAGAACTGCCCGGGGATCCAGAAAGAGCACTTGCAAATAGCAGAGCGTGAAAACTGCGCATTTACGCCAAAAAAAAACGGGGGGCACCCCAATTGCCGATGGGACGTCAGCAAAACACGGAGGGGGGGGACTTAGCAGACAACACTCCCTCGATAAACAGGAGCTAAATCCCGTAAATGCGGGAAAAAAACCCAAAAGGTTCGCCCGCCGACGAGGATGGGATTCGAACCCACGCGTGCAGAGCACAATGGATTAGCAGTCCATCGCCTTAACCACTCGGCCACCTCGTCCCGCGGCTCCCGGCAGCCGCCGCGGCGCCATGGGGCGCGCCGGGCCCGCGGCCGCCGGCGGCCGGGAGGAGGCGGAGCCAAGGGCGGCGGCGGGCGCGGGGTGCGCGCAGGGGATGTAGCTCAGCGGTAGAGCGCATGCTTCGCATGTATGAGGCCCCGGGTTCAATCCCCGGCATCTCCACCAGCAGGGAATTGCATTTTGTATTGTTATTTTGTTTTTTTTATTTTTTTATTTTTTATTTTATTTTATTATTTATTTTATTTCATTTTATTTCATTGTATTTCATTTCATTTTATTTATTTTAATTTATTTTATTTTATTTATTTCATTTTATTTCATTTATTTTATTTTTTATTTTATTTTATTTAATTATTTTATTTTATTTTAATTTATTTTATTATTGCATTTCATTTTATTTTATTATTTTTTTTTTTTCTACCCGCATAGGAAAAGACTTCGGTGACTCCGGCGCTGCCTTGTGTTTCCCCCACCGCTTAGTTGTAGTTGCGCAATCCTCTATTTACAGCTTATCAGGCCAGCCCATACATTACCACACGGACCAGCAGAGTGGCGCAGCGGAAGCGTGCTGGGCCCATAACCCAGAGGTCGATGGATCGAAACCATCCTCTGCTAGCTTTGTTTTTCCCTCTCACCCTTAAAAACCTTTCTAATTTCTTTCCTTCTCTGCTCAAATTAGGCTCTGCGGCTCATCACAGAGCTTCTACGAGGGACTTTGCAATAGTTTTTTTTTTTTCGAGGATTTTATGAAAAGCTGCTCGTTAGTTAATTAGTGCCAAATAGCACAAAATATTTGTAATAATGATGATAAATTTATTAATAACGATGCATGATAATTTTAATAGTAATAATTGTTAAGGGTAATTTTATTGATACATTTTATTAATTATAATGGTAATTAAGTTGTTAATAACTGATGTTAATAATTATAATAGTGATGATTATTAACAGTAATTTTATTAACTTTATTAATCGTAATTAATTATAATAATTTTATTAGTAATACTTATACTTTATTATTAACAATAATAAAGTTTTGTAAGAAATATTTAATAATGATTAATATTTAATTATTATGGCAGAATGGGGATTAATACCTTCCTGGGTACACATGGGGGAAAGAGAAGGGAGAGGCTGCCAGGACAGAGTTTGGGATCAGAGGGAAAAACTTGAGGAAAGGGGATTTTGGATGGAAGCAAGATGAAAGCCAAGATTTGGAAGTGAATGAAAGAGTATATGGTTATATAAATTGTACATTACATATTATATATTTATTTATTTATATTTATATATATATAAAAAATATATATATATTTTATGTATATATATACACACACATTTCTTTCCCATGTAGAACATCACTCAGAGTTGCTGAACTGCAAGAATATCGAAGACAAGGGCCTACCTCTTAATGGAGATGGGAGTTGTTTTCCATTCAAATCCTTAATATTAATATGCACACTTGATAAACGTTTGTTTTTTTTCTTGTTGTTGCTTTAGAAGTCTCCTTGTTTTTATGTGTTTCCTAATACAACTTGAATTCAGAAAGTCTAGGTAGTCTATATGGGAGGGCTACTTGCTGTATGAATAACTGACTGGTTCATCAGGCTCTGGGGCTGGTGTTAACAGTCTTAGTTTTATAAAAGTGCCTCACTTTACTACCTTTTACCCATGACCTGGAAGAGGAGAAAAAGTGCACCCTCAGGTGCTACCACTCGCTGTTTTCAACTTTTCTGAAGGATCCAGTATGAATGAACAGACATGGTTTCTATTTGTCTCTTCCACAGATTACAGCCTTGTAATAGTGAAAGGATTGCTGTGTTTGTAGCTATTCATTATGAAATTGCCTTAAAAATAATAATAAAAATAATTTTTAAAAAGACTACTTGTGTCAAATCTACAATAATAAAAGGTGTCCCCTCTGGGTACTTCTGTTGCTTGCTATACCAAAGTAAACCTTTTCAAATAATGCACAGAGTTCAATGATTCTTGAACACAAAACATACACCACCACAACTTTATTCCATTCCAGATAGGTCTGTACAGCAACAGCCTTATAAACCAAAACTCTCTAGTTTATGGAAAATCATAGGTGACATCTTGTAATTTATTTATTTATTTATTTATTTATTTATTTTAGAAATCTGCATGCATTTTTTTTCCTACATAGAAATGTTCTTCCATTCAATGTGACCATGGAAGTCATTTTTATAGCATAATGGGAAGTTGGGCTCAGTAATCTTTATGAGCCCCTTCCAACTTGGGATATTCTATTACTTTAATTCCTTCTGCTAAGGCTAAACTCCTTACTACCATCTACTGATTTTCTCCCCCTACTCCCACGACTTTTTTGCACAAGAACAAAACATTTCTATAAGGCAGCTACCCTGGGATTTTCACGGGACCCATCAACTTCGGAGTAAACCTTGAGGAACCCCTCCCCACCTGACTTAGACACAGATTTCGGTCTTAAAATTGGATTGCTCAGGGCTTCATGCAGAGAAATCGCAAAGAGGAAGAGCACAGAATCACCCCTTGCAATGATTCTTCCCCACATGACCACACTGCGTGCTCTATAGCTACTTAACAACAGCTCAGAACAAGAATGAGAAAGCTGCTCCCCAACAGCAGCAGAGGAAGCACGCTGCCCAAGTTGATCAAATTTTCAGAAGAAGAAAACAAAAATAAAAATAAAAATAAATAAAGGAAAGAAACCACCGGGAAGCATCACTGCGTGCTCTCAGCCCCCAGGAGCAGGGGACAAAGCCACGCCTGGCTTTGGCGCCAAACCCGAAGCTTTCAACTTGAAAACCGCCGGCTGATTGGCGGGCGGGACCGCGGCGCGATTGGTCGCTGAGAGAAGGGGCGGGGCGGCGCCCGCGCTCCGCTCGCAGTTTCCCCTCAGGTCCGCATCTACTCTATAAATATCTTTGGGGGGTACCAGGCTCTGTTAGTTCCTGTAGAGGAGTGAGAGGGTCGTGGCTGGGGTTCCCGTCTGGGTGCGGCACCTAGGGGTCGTGTCGTTATGACGTTACAGTAGCACTATTTTTTCGTCATTTTTGCTAAGTTCTCTGGAGAGCGTCAGTGTGCTGCGCATTACTCCCGCTGCCGGTCCCAATGCAGGTGGCCATAACTAGGGCTCAGTCTTTACAGCAGACCTAAACACTACTCGTTCAGGTGGGGGTAGCACCGCGAAAAAAAGGCATCAAATCGTCGTGGAATTTGGGACTGTGCTCCCACATGGAGTTGCCGACGCATTTTCCCCGCAGCCAACACGCAGGAGGTTCTACCCCATCCCTAATTCAGGTTCAAGGGGCTTACAGTGGGTGGTAAATGGGAAAAAAAAAAAATAGAAATAGGAAAAATATCGCATCCTCCCCGTCGGGGAATCGAACCCCGGTCTCCCGCGTGACAGGCGGGGATACTTACCACTATACTAACGAGGAAGGGGCTGAGAGATGCCTTTTCAGGTACGATGCTGAACGCGTTTCCCCGCCGGAGTTGCGGCCGTATGGGGCTGCTCAGCACCGGGAGCTGCCACTGGGGACCGGCCCCGCTCGGAGCCGCCTTCCCCGGGCTGCCCTGCGAAGGGAGAACCGACGGCAGTGGCTGCAGATGGAGAGAGAGGGCGGTTGCGGCTCGCAAGTGGCGCCGTGGCTTAGTTGGTTAAAGCGCCTGTCT
Source organism: Aythya fuligula (assembly GCF_009819795.1). NCBI lineage: Eukaryota > Metazoa > Chordata > Aves > Anseriformes > Anatidae > Aythya > Aythya fuligula. The sequence continues at coordinate 1,159,986 of NC_045590.1, forward strand.
AGTAAACAGGAGATCCTGGGTTCGAATCCCAGCGGTGCCTCCCGTCTACCGCGAATATGTCGCGATAGAGCGTGGTGATTATTTTCTACCTCTTCTTAGTGTATTCTTAACACATTTCTTTTTGAAATCTCGTCCCTTCCGCCCCAGGAAAGGGGAAGGGTCGAGGCAGCCCCTTCCTTCCCCAATGGAGCTTTTCCCCAATCCGCCGCTCCCCCCCCCCAGGGAGGGAGCCTTGGACCGGGAGTGGTGTGACTGGAGGGATCGAAAAAATGAAAGTGGGTAGAAAAAGAAATAAAAAACTAAATTAAGAAAACAACTCTTCCCTGACCGGGAATCGAACCCGGGCCGCGGCGGTGAGAGCGCCGAATCCTAACCACTAGACCACCAGGGAGCGATGTGATACTGTTTCCTATCGACTCTGAAAAGCCAATGTGAGACGTGAAAACTTTTTTTTCTCTTTAATCAACGTTTTCGGCGCTTCCTCCTCAAAATAACGGTCGCAAGTGTACTGCAGGCTCCGCGGCGGCCCCGGAAAGGTTCGCTGGGATTAACCGCAGCGCAGCGCTCAAGCAGAGCGCTTTAAATAAGGAGTTAATTATAATTAATAGAAATAAAAGGAGGGCAGATGTTTGTGTAGTGAGCTGGAGGCGCGTAGATTAGAAAGAAAAAACTTACAGGGACGGAGGAAGGGCAGAAGCTATGATGCTATGATTCTATGATTCTATAAGCGGCCGCTTGGGGTCGCCGTGAGACCGCAGAACTCTCCGCACGGCCGCGGCCGCGCCGCCTTCTGCGCGCCCCCCCCGCGCAGCCCCCCACCCTTTATAACCTCGCCGCGATCCTGATTGGCTGCTCGCAGGGCGTAGCGCTTTCCATTGGCTGCGCCCGGGGCGAGGCTTTGAATTTCCCGCGCTCTGCGCTGATTGGCCCGGCCCCGCCGCGGCTTCCCTGAGGAGGCTCCACTGGGGCGGGAGAGGGGAGGATGCGAACGGCGCGCGGGGATTGGATGAGCGGGAGGGCGCGCTCCGCAGCCGACCAATCAGCACGCGCGCTTTGGATCCGCCCCGGCGGAGCGAGCGGTGGCGCCGCCGAGGGCGGCAGGGCCGGGTTTGCCCAGGGGGAGCCGAGGCCGGGCCTCGGGCACTGTTCGGCCTCCAAGGGCCGGGCTGGGCCCGCGTCCCCCCGAGGCGCGGCGACTGTGGAAGGCCAAGGATTGCGGCTGAACCCCCGAGCTGTAACCCAGCAGTTTTAATCACCTTTCGGAGGGTAATTAACCCCCCGCTGGGCACCAAGCAAAGGCCACGCCACCAAACCCGGGGACAAGGCAACGCTGGGGGCCGAAATCCATCACCAGAAATAACCCGGCTCCGGGTGCAACCATGGTGCTGGTGACACAGCCCTGCAGAGCCGGGAAAGGCGTGCAAGCGGCGGGTGACACGCGTTGGCAGCGGGTGACACGGGCGGCATGCACAAGCGGCGGGTGAGACGCAAAACCGGCGCCACGCAAAGGAGCGTGAGGTGCACAACCGGCGTGGGGCACGCACAAGCAGCGCCCGGTGTGCACGAACAGTGCCCGGTATGCACGAGCAGCACCCGGAATGCACAAGCAGCAAGGTGGCATCACCCTGAGTGGGTGACAAACACAAGCGGCGTGCAATGTCACGACAGTGCGTGACCAGAGCACGAATCGCACGACCAGCGTGCGCCCCCCTCGCCACTTACAACGCGTCGGCCCCACGACATCTGCCTGTGCCCCGTCACACGCCCCGCAGAGGAATCCCGGTGACACAGGGAAGCAAAACCCGGAGCAGAAAATCAGGGTGAAATCAGGAAACTGAAGCACCGCGACGGTGGGTGGGGGGTGAAAGGGGCACCCGGCCCCCCCACAGAGTCCCCTAAACCCATCCAGGTTTGCACCGGAGGGGTAAAAAGCTGAGGAAAGTCCCAAAACGGAGCCGTTTCATCCCGAAGCAACGGGAGCCGGTGCCACCCGTCGTCCTTGTCCCCACGACGAGTCACTCGGGGCTGAGCCAGGCGCCGGCCTCCTCCACGGCCCGGGGGACGACAAGGAAAACCTCGCAGAGCCCTTGGGCGAGGAAATCCCGGAGAAAAGCTCTGCCGGAGGGAGAGGAGGGAGGTGGAGGTGGCACCGGGTGTCCCCCTCGGTGTCCCCTCGGCGTCCCCTGTCGTACCTGAGCTCAGCCTCACCGCCAATACGGGCGGGAGCACGGAGCTTGGAGTCCAGGTTGTAGTAGGTGCCACCCAGCTGCCGGACAGCCAGCCAGTGCTTGCGGCGCAGCGGCAACGCCACGAAGCCCAGCGAGACGTGGGAGGGCACGTTGAGGATGAAGCCCACGATCTGTCCCAGCACCAGCCGCTCCAGCGACCTGCCGGGGGAGAAAATGGGGTTAGGGGGCTCAAACGTGAGGCTGGGGGGCTCAAACGTGGGGCTAGGGGGCTCAAATGTGGGCCAGGGGGCTCAAACGTGGGGCTAGGGGGCTTGAAAGTCATGATAAAGGACTTAAAAATGGGGTACAGGGGGATTAAAATAGGGGCTGGGGGATCAAAAGCAGCAGCAGAGGCTCAAAAGGTATGTTTGGGGGCCAAAAGAAAAGGGGAGGAGGGTTAAAAGAAGCAGTGAGGGGCTAAAAAATGAGGTGAGGGGGCTCCAGAGCAGCAGTGAGGGGATCAAACATGGTGTTGGGCTCAAAAACGGGTAATACAGGGCTCCAAAGCAGCATTAGGGGACTTGAAACTCATGTTAGGGGGCTTCAAATGGGGCTAAGGGGTTAAAAATGGGGTTGGGGGGCTCAAAAGCAGCAGCACAGGCATAGAAGTTGCGTTAGGAGCTCAAAAGCTGTGCTGAGGGTTAAAAGCATCAGTGGGGGGCTCACAAAATGGGATTAGAGGGATCAAATATGGCAGTGGGGGGGCTCAAAATGCCATTGGGGGTTCAAAAACGACATTAAGCCCCTCAAAAGTGGCATTAGGAGGAAGCTTGAAGCCTGAAAAAGTGGCGTGAAGGGGCTCAAACCCTGCATTCAGGGCTTGAAACCCACGTTGGAGGCTTCAAAATGAGGTTATGGGGCTTAAAACCTACATTTGGAGACTCAAAAGCCACGTCTGGGGGTAAAAATGTGGGATTAAAGGACTCAATAGCAGGGCCAGGGGCTCAAAAGCAGTGTTGAGGACTAAAGCAAACTTTTGGGGGTTAAATAGCAAGGTTAAAGGGCTCAAAACCCACATTAAGGGGCTCAAAACCAAGGCAGGGTCTCCAAATCCACAGTGGGGAGCTCAAAAGCAGGGCTCAAGAGCCCAATAGCAGGGTTAAAGGGCTCAAAACGTAGGTGGAGTGCTCAGCAGTAGGATTAAATGGCTCAAAAGCAGAGTTAAAAAGGGCCCAAAACCCACATTGAAAGGTTCAAAAATAGGTCTACAGGGCTCAATAGTGAAGTTCGGAAACTCAAAACCCACGACGAGGGCTTAAAAGAAAGGTTAAAGGGCTCAGTAGCAGGGTTAAGGGTCTCAAAAGTAGTGCTGGGAGATGAAAAGCCACACTGGAGGGCTCAAAATCAGGGTTAATTGCCTCAAAACCCATGCTGGGGGGGGGTAAAAGGCAAGTTAGGCAGCTCAAAAGAACTGTTAGAGGCTTAAAACCCACTTTAAGGGGCTCAAAAATGAATTAGGGACTAAAAAAATGGGCTGGGGCCTGAAAAGCGGTGTTAAAACTCTCAAACCTCACGTGAACGGAGGCTAAAAAATGGTGTTGGGGGCTGAAAAGTGGGGTGAAAGGGCTGGATAAAGCATAGGGGGCTCAAAGGTAGTATTGTGGGGCTAAAAAACAGCATTTGGGGGTAAAAACCAGCATTTGGGGGGTCAAAAACAGCATTTGGGAGATAAAAAGGGACAAAAATATGGGGTTAAAGGGCTCAAGAGCAGGGCTGGGGGCTCAAACCCTATAGGGGGAACCTTAAAACCTGCAGTGGGGGGCTCGGTTGTGGGGTTAAAGGGTTCACGAGCAGAATTTGGGGTCTCAAACCCCACATCAGGGTCTGAAATACTAGATACGGGGCTAAAAGAATTCCTCGGGGTGCAATGACTGGTTTTAGGGGCTTCAAATCCACACCGGGGGCTTGTGAGCGTTGTTTTGGGGTGAAAAAAGAACGTTTCGGGGGCTCCTCACCGGCGCTTGTCCCACCAGACGGCCGCCAGCCCCAGGCTCTGCAGCGCGGCCATGATCACGTTCACGTCGTAGTTGCCCGTCCCCAAAACGCTGCGGTGGGGGTTGAGGCGGGCGTCGGGCGCCAGCCTGGGGGGAGAAAACAAAAAAATGATTAAAATTCGATGGAAATGGGTGAAAAAAGGGGTAAAAAGGGGCAAAAAGCACCTCTTGCAGATGTCGTCGGCAGCCTCCTGGGTGAAGCAGGGGCGCTGCAGGACGTTGTTGAGCGCGTGCACGGCGCAGAGCTCCAGGCGCTGCCGCTCGTGGTACAGCCCCGGCTCGGCCCCCCCGGCCGGGGGGGGCCCCGACATGACCCCGGTGCCGGGGGGGGGACGGTTGCGGGGTTTGGGGTGCGCGGAGCTGGCCCCCGAATCGCTGCAGGGGGGGAAAATAGGGGGTGGGGGGGGCTTTGCT